>NW_024884811.1:7340296-7388093 GCF_019232065.1 Centrocercus urophasianus
AGAAAAAAATCTCAAAATGACAAATAAACCCTTCCCATTTGACCTGGCTTGAAATCCAAAGGAGCTCATCTTTAATTATGTGTGTATATTCTATGGAGGTTAAGATACCCTGTTCAGCACGAACTAATTAACTTTCTCAGATTTCATGGGATTATTCTTTAAAATGAAGAAAACAATTAAAGCTTAGACAAGTAGGCAATCTATTGGTGAAAACATCAAGGGACTTCGTAACAAATTAAAAGCAGCAAGACTCATGCTTGAAACAGTGTTGATAGCCTATTTAGAGTGCAAAATAAAAGGGGAGTTGGAACACGCAAATACTGTGAAATACATTCTTAGATTTCGTGTTACTTGTGTCCTCTGCTCTTCTGGTTTGGATGGTGTTGCTGTAACTCCAAAAAGGCAACTTGCTTGAATGGAAGCCTTTCATTCAAATGAAGTTCTTATAAATGGGTGGCATTTTTTGATGAGGGACACACATCGACTGGTTCTGGTCTGGCATAGAAAATAACTGGATAAAAACTTTTAGTAGTGATTACTTGATTGTATTTTGTATAGAAATTTAGATTGTGGCTTGAGTTTATTCTTTTGATGGCAAGAAAAGTATAAAGACAAGAAAAATACCAAACAGTGATGTTCGTATTTTTTTTCCACTTAGTGATGTCTAGTAATAGGGAAAACGGAGAGAGGGATAAAGTTCTATAGTCCCAACAATTTTAGCCTTTTGACAGAAACATCAAAGAATGATTAAAATGCAGTGAGGACTGCTATGTAGAAAGAAAAGAAGTATAGTGTGTACTGCACTGCCAACATGTGTGTGCCTAATACGTCACTGAAATGATAGGACAAATAAGGAACATATTTTCCCTTATAACACTTGTACATTATCTCTTACGTCAATGTTGATATTATATTTTACAAACTCTGTCTGGCTTAAAAAGAGAATTCTCAGTTGAATTAATCATTCACAAGTGAATCAGAAATTGTGATGTATTGTTTAAGGAAACAAGCTACTTTCTGTACTTACATGTTAATGCTTCAGCATGTGTTTCCCTCTTCCCTCTGCTGATCACTGCACCAAATCTTTCTCACTAACATTTTTTTTTCATATAGTAAATAGATAGATAAAGGGATAAATATACAGATAGATAAATAAATTTTGTACAGTTGTCTTTTTGTGAATTTCAATGAGGAGGTGGTGTACTGCCACTTGATGACCTATTGAAGTACTCCATAATATCATGTGTGCTGTGCCATACTGGAATTGAGCTGCCTGTCCCTGGCCTTCAAGGTTCCTTCCTCCATTTTCTTTAATTGTGAGAAGCCTGACCTTTATGTCACCTTCTAACCAGCAGCAAACTCCTGAGACTGCCTCAAGATTATCCTCACTGAAAATCCTCAGGATATCTCAGCACATACTAACAAGCAAGGCCACCTCTTCAGGACAAGAACTTGCATCTTGCTGAATTTTTGGGTTAAAAAAATGTAGTTATCACCTCAGAACAAAATTTAGCAGATAAAATTAATATTAGGCTATTCAAGAAGGTTAGGTAGGGCTTTTAAGATAGCTGTAGCCGGTGAGGAAGGAGTAGCAGCAGCACAAGAACTGACAGATCTTACAATCGACACTAGCCATTAAAGTGCAATCGACACCAAATAGAGAGGAATGTGAAGTGCTTGACTCTGCATGGCACAAGAACCAGTTCCTGGGCCTGACATTTGGGAAAAAAGTAACCTCATGTCTGGCTGCTGCAGAGGCTGCATAAATACTCCAGCATGGGAAGCTGGCAGCAAAACCTCTCCTATGGATACATCCTTCTGCTGCAGGTGAGCAGTGCGAGTGGCAGCATGAGTGGCAGAGGAGCAGCAGCAAGCAAAACATTCTAATTCAGCTATTATTTTTCATAAAATCACTTTCTCTTCCTGTGAAATTTCATGCGCATTTGCTACACTGTGAATATGGTGCTGCAACAATGTTTTCTGTACATCCAGTATGGTTCTCTGTGGAAAAAGGTTGACTGCCTCTCCTGCAGTCTCCTGTCCTTGTCCAATCTTCAGATAAGATACAGAAATACTGGCACACATTATAACATATTCTCTTGAGAAGATATAAAAAGAAATTCATCTCGACTCATCTTGCTTGTCTTTTTCACTTCAACGAAACTATATTAATTTGTGATGATAGTCAGCCCATCACACATTAGCTCATATTTAGCATCTTTACTCTACAAAACAAGATTTTCTTTAAGGTGGACAGTACAAGCAAAATGTAAAGAGCTTGCTTGGCATGCACAATAAGGTTTTCTGGAATAAAACATCATTACCAAACCCATCCCAGAAGTCCAGGTTGGGTTTTCATGCTGACATTGTACAGAAGCTTCTGATAGTCACACATAATACAAGACAGCAATGTAACACCACCACCACAGCTAGGCCCTCCTCTATAGTCAGCATAGAATACTTTGCAAAGAACATGCAACGATGTTTTACCACGCTATGTTTGAATACTCCTATGCTATCATTTTGTCAGACTTTTTTGGTAAATGTAAAAGCAGCTTGTATTCTGCAAGTCACTTTGCTGTGAAAATTATTCTCTTCCCTACCATTTTCAACAGAGAAGGAAAGAACAAAGCATGTTTCTGCAGATGTAATTGATCCCTGTAAAACATGAAGATCTGTAAGAGGAATATCATCCAGTAAGGATCATTACTGTCTGTAAGTGAATGCAGACTAGACAGCTCAGAAGAAGACCGAGACAGTGCTCACAGTTAACAAAGCTAAAAAACATTGCCCAGAATAAGGTAGCAAGAGAAACAAAAATTAGAGCTGTTAGTCTTCTTCAAAACCAAAGTGGTATTACTGAAATCCAAAAGGATCCAACAAAAGCAGACAACGTTATTAATGTAAATACATCACCTATTGACAAGATGACAGAAAGGAAGGTGCCAGAATCTATGCTATAAGTTTAGATGTTCATTTTCATTACAGTTGAAGTAAAATTGATCCAAGTACTAAAATTAATTGAAAATAATAATAATTATGAAATATGGAGTGCTATATCAGATCTGCTCTAACACAGCAGTAGTTCTAAGCCGTCTTTCAAATCTGAGGATCTGAGCACACAGCGGGAAGCAGCCTTTTTGAGATAGTATCAGAGCTAAAAAAGACACTGTCTTAAAGTCACGTAAGCATTTTTGGACTTACCCTTTTCCATAATGTTGCATTCTTGCTAGAGTAGCATTTCCAGTAGACAGCCCACAGAATCATAGAATCATAGAATCACAAGGTTAGAAACGACCTCTAAGATCATCCAGTCCAACCGTCTCCTCATCACCATTGCCACCATTGGCACTAAACCGTATCTTGCAGCTCCTCATCCAGACTCCTCTTGAACACTGCCAGGGACAGCGAATCCACCACCTCCCTGGGCAGCCATTTCAGTGCCTGACCACTCTCTGAGAGAAATAGTTCTTCCTTATGTCCAACCTAAACCTCCTCTGGTACAACTTGCGGCCATTGCCCCATGTCCTGCTCATTCCCTGGGAGAAGAGGCCGAACCTCTCTTCAACACAATCTCCCTTCAGGAAGTTGTACAGTGCAATGAGGTCTCCCCTGAGCCTCCTCTTCTCCAGACTGAACAATCCCAGCTCCCTCAGCCGCTCCTCATAAGACTTGTGCTCCAGACCTCTCACCAGTTTTGTTTCCAGTTTCTCTGCACACGCTCCGGGACCTCAATGTCTTTCCTGTAGTGAGGGGCCCAAAACTGAACACAGTACTCGAGGTGCGGCCTCACCAGAGCTGAGTACAGGGGGATGATCACCTCGCTGCTCCTGCTGGCCGCACCATTTCTAATGCAGGCCAGGATGCCATTGGCCCTCTTGGCCACCTGGGCACACTGTCTGCTCATGTTCAGCTGAGCATCAACCAACACCCCCAAGTCCCTTTCCTCTTCACACTCATCCAGCCACTCATCCCCAAGCCTATAACGCTGCATGGGGTTGTTGTGCCCAAAGTGCAGGACCTGGCACTTGGCTTTGTTGAACCTCATCCCATTCACTTCAGCCCAGCGGACCAGCTTGTCTAAATCCCTCTGAAGAGGCCTCCCTACCCTCAGGCAGATCCACACCACCTCCCAGCTTGGTGTCATCTGCAAACTTATGCAGGATACACTCAATCTCCTCTTCTAGGTCATCAATAAAGTTATTAAACAAGATGGGCCCCAGTACCCGACCCCTGGGGGACACCACTTGTAATGGGTCACCAGCTGGACTTACCTCCATTAATCACTACCTGTTGGCACAGCCCTCTAGCCAGTTTCTTACCCAAAAGGTGTATACCTGTCCACACAGGCAGCCAGTTTCCCCAGAAGAAGCCTGTGACAGACTGTGAGGGACCTTTGCTGAAGTTTAGGTAGACTACCCTACCCTAGACTACCAACAGCCTTTCCCTCATCTACTAGTCTGGTCACCCAGTCATAGAAGGAGATGGGGTTGGTCAAGCACGACCTGCCTTTCATGAACCTGTGCTGGCTGGCTCCTTCCTATCCAGCTGTGACATAAGAAAATCAAGTTCAAATCCATGTCCCAGTTCAGGCAAAAGAGAGGCTAACCTTAACCCTAACTCTAACCCCAAAGGTCATAGTCACTGAGCAGTACAAATAATTAAAATTGTTATAAATCCTTCTCCCTAGAGAAAACATCAGGATGCGGTCCTGGGCACCCTGACCGAGGCGGCCCTGCTGGAACAGGAGTTGGACTAAATAACCTCCATAGTGTGTAAGTCCTATCATATCTCAACTATCCCGTGCTTCTGTGAAATCCAGGATATGCAGATCAGCAGGCTGGTGACCTAAATAAGAAAAAAAACTGGTCACTGCAGACATTCTGCTGGTGAAAATGTGTCAGTCCACAAAGCCTAGGAAACAGAAAAAAAACCCTTCAACCTTCTTACATTGTCTGCTACCTCTAAGAGAAGTATAGCTCAGAGTCAAAGACTATTAAATCATTTCCCTCTGGAGAGTCTGTCAGAAGCAATGCCTGTTAGTGCCATTTCTGATTATGTCTTTCATGCGGAAGCTACAAATGAACCTTAAATGATTAAAGTCTTCATTTTAGTTTTAGTAATTATGCAGAAGATTGGATGATTGTTGAAACACAGGAATACACTGTGTTTGGAATATCACAAAAATTGACTTTAAATGAAAAAGTAAAAAATTAGAAACATAATTTTTTTAGCAGCATAGTTGAAAACACCAGCAGAAACCTACAGGTGACACTTCAGCATGTTGACAGCACCAGGCAGAACCAGTCAGTTTAGATGTGAATGGTAATAAACAGTAACAAAACTAGCCAGACGCTTTCAGATATCAAAGGTGATCCCCATGACAACTTGGGCCAGATATCATTCTGCACAAAAGCATTTGCCACCTTCTCACAGATTCGCAATTTCAAAACCAAACACTTTAAACATACAATTTTAATTGCATCTTGGCTGTGCTGTTGTCCTGGATGAGCACAAGCCAGTAGAGCTAAATGATTTGCTTTAATTATCTGCACAGATCCATTCTGCATTTATTTTTCAGTCACCTGTGAAGGTTGTTCTTTACATGAATATCAAAGGAAGAATGTCACTGCACAAGAATATTGTAAAATCAAAAGATTTTATGACATATTTTGAAAAGTTTAATTTGAAAAGCCAGAATCTGTAAATAGTTGCTTTGTTTGTTTGTTTCTTTGGCTGGTTAGTTGGTTGGTAGGTTGTTGACTTGTTGGTTTGTTTGTTTGGTTGTTTTTTTTTTATTTCTACAGCATAGGTTCACAAGTGATTCTGTATTCCTGGACAACTTAGAACTCCAGGTCTGAACCATTACGAAAGAAAAAAAAGAAAACATATGTATTTTACACACATAATGTTTACACTTTCAATTCTCTGAGAGGCTTGGGGTTTGTGTTTCTCTAATTTATTTTTCAGATTTGAATGACAAAAGGCTATATCACTAGGGTATTTGTTTTCTTTGGCCATCTTTCACTGAAGGATGCAGCAGAAATGCAGCAGAAATTCTATTCTGTTAGCAGGCAATTGTACCCAAATCTGGAGAAAACTTACCAGAAAAATGAGGAAAGTTTTAAAAGCTAGACAGATAGAAGAGGATTAAAACAAAACAAAGCAAAACTACAACAACAACAACAACAACAACAAAAAACACAGTGGTGTTAAGTAAATAAGCAAATAAATAAATTAAAATGAAATAAATATTTTTCTTGCTTGAGTAGATACTGTGATGGAACATATTTATAGAAAAGCAAGATCAAGACATCTGAAAAGCAAACATGTCACGCTTTGTTAGTGAGCTATATTTAAACAGTCTGTGAAAAACAAGTTATCAGGCTACAGTGAATAACAACATAGAAAATACAAATTACAGGCTCCTTTTTCTTATTAAACTCCTTTCTGAAAAAAAGAAGACTCATGATGATTCTGTCTCACTTTATATTGCAAAATATAATGAAGCTCAAGGCAAATGTGGGAATAAAGAAAGATTCAAGGCCATAGCTCAGCATAAGAAGCCCAGCGCAAAGGCAGATAATTTACACATTTGCAGAAGGGAATGCTGTGTCATGACTGTACAAAGGCTCATAACGTTAATGGGGGAGTCGCCTCATTGACATCCCTGTATTTAGCTTAGGCTATTCAGACTCTTGGAAAATGATTTTGCGGACTATGTGTAATGAACTACCTGAAGGCAAGGAAAGCACTTTCAGAATCGCCCAAGACATAAAACTCCAGCATAAGTTGTAAGATGAAAGGTGGCTCAAATGCACTCTTTTACGTTAGGTAACTTCCCAGCTGTTGTCTGCTAACAATCATACAGTATTATAATCATAAAATGTAGTCTCATGAAAATTCTATTTGACAAAATGGTTCTTTCCCTTCTTTGAAAGACATTCAACTTTAATTACGTTCACATTTCAGTTCCCTCCAAATGATTTTTTCATCATGCTTTTAAAGTTTAAAAAACAGTTCTGTCAAAGCCAACAAAAGTTTTCAACTTTAGCAAATCCACGTTCTTCCTATTCCTACTGCTTTCTTAAACTTCTTGGTATCCTTGGGTTTTTTATGGCAGTAAAGGTTCAGATTTCAATGCATGCCTTTGAAGGAGAGTCTAAAACTAATGCAAATCCTACCCCAGGCCTAGCGGCCTCTGAGAGTGCAGCCCATTCTCCTTATACAAGGTATCCTCTGCTTTCCACCCGCTCTTATTTTTTTGAAAAGCAGGGTTATGGTGACATATGGTGATATCACAGCAACAGATAGATAACGTCTTACTAGAGGTAAGTCTTTAGGGAGATAAAGCTGGATTGCTATCACACTTCGGTGTTCAAAGTAGAGGAAGACACAGATGCCAGTCATCTTTGGTTGGTGATCTTACCACTTAGGGAGAAGACATTTTCTGCTTTGGAAACCTATCAGAACTGTTTAGTATGTATTAAAACACTTCTCTGCTTTACTATATAGAAAAAGGCATTTTCTTTTTTGCCCTTCAGCTGTGTCCATCTATCCTGAAAAAAGCTAGAGTAGGACAGTAGTGACTGAGGCTAAAATGATCATGGCAGGGAGAGTACTGGAAAAAGCTGCGTGCTTGAGCTTTCACAGCCGGGAGCCCTGAGGGATACTTGTAAGCAGAAAAAGGCTAGAATATCTTCCTGGAGATACCTCTGTTACAGCTATGCCCAGTGAGGGCATAGAGACATGAAACAATGTCAAAAAACTGTCCTTTAGCTTGAGACTTCTTTGTGTGACGGATCCTATTAATAACCTGTAGGGTTTGGATAAATCAGAAAGAAATTAGAGCAAGGGTGCTTTTTCAGAGTTTTGCAGCAAGCTGCTTGTACACTCTCCTCCTCCCTAAGGCTGAGCAGCTCTGTGATAAACTCAATGCAGAGTAATCAGTGTTTGTTCTATTTTTCACTAGCAATGGTGTTACTATGCATTTTGCTTCTGTAATTGTTTTCAGGCAGTGGTTTGAACTTTACATAGTGCCACCTCATTTTCCGCAGGAAGAATTCAGCGCTTAAGTGAGAGAAAGCTAAATATTCTACTCGCACAAATTGGCATACTTCCTGCAAAAAGCTACTGAAAAGTGTGCTTAAAAAATATTTACATAAAGCTGGAAATACCTTTTCTGCCAGTCTAATGAATCATCCCATGAAGAAACAAGAAGTACTCGTAGAAATAATTTGCCATGGATTTGGCTGCCTATTTGGATGCAGCCTAACTAAATCTTCATCTACAGGGCATTTGCTTTTTCTTCTTGAAGTACTACATAACTATCAATGGCATGGTCCCACAAACTCATCCTCCGAACCTAGGCTGGAAATCAGATTAAACATTCCCACCAATGCTAGGCATTCCCAGGAGAGTTTTGCAACACATTCTTAATTTTCTGTATACATCAAAACAAATGTAGCAGCTTTGGTCATGATTTGGAGAATTAAATCTGAATTGTGTGGCTTCTGCAGTTCTGTAGTTAATACTCATAAATTATGAATGTTCTGAGTTCTTTTCTAAGGATCTACAAAATACTTATTTTTAGGGGAGAGAGAAGCTTGAACCCGTTGCATCTTCTGACTATCCTGCATGCAGGCAGTGGTGGTTTGGACTTGGTAGACTTTCCCCAGTCCTGCATATCCCCCCTTCCTTGTGCTGACATTAGCAAATCTACAGCATTGTGTTTAGCCAGCCAAAGAAAATGTTATTTTGATTAGCTCTCTTAACCCGTTTAAGGAAAACAAAGTATTGCAAAGTAGCTGCTGTAACCTTGAAATCTAAGATTGGATAAATCAGCACATTTATTTGCTGTATAAAATGTTAGAAACTGGAATTCAAGTCCCTTTTAAAATACTTTTTCTCAGAAAATATTTAAACCACAACCCTGATAAAGGACTGTGAAGGTCAACAGGAAAAGTCAAGTCAATAACAATGGTCAGAGTCAACTAAGACTCATTTGCCACCTGTCTAAGATTAAAAATCAAAGCCCATCTGTACTAACCCAACTACCAAAGTTATTGCTAAGCCCCCATTTCTCCTTAAGAAAGTAGGTATTTGCAAGCAATCAACAATATGAAAGAATTTGATATGGTAACTGAATCTCAATTACTGTGCTCAGTTTTGAGTTTTCACTACAAGAAAAACATCAAAGCCCTAGAGAGCGTCCAGAGAAAGGCAACAATGCTATGAAGTGTCTGGAGCATGAGTCTTAGGAGGAGTGGCTGAAGGAACTGAGTGCAGAGAAGATTAGACTCGGGAGAACTTATTGCTCTCTACAGCTGCCTGACAGGAGGAGGTTGTAGCAGGGTAGAAGTCAGCCTCTTCTCCTGAGTAAGTAGAGATGAGTGGGAGTGGCCTCAAGCTGTACCAGGGGAGATTCGAGTTGGATATCAGGAAAAATTTATTCTCAAAAAGAGAGGTCAGGCATTGGACCAGGTTACCCAGGGAAGTGATAGAATCACTGTCCCTGTAGGTGTTCAAGGAAAGGGCTGTAGTACTGAGCGACATGGTTTAGTGGTGAAATATTAGTGGTAGGTGGACAGTTTGACTGGATGATCTTAGAGGTCTTTTCCAACTTTGATGATACTATGATTCTATGAGTCTCTGGTCTGAGAACTTAATACTAGATAAAGAGCTGAGGTATCTCTAGGAAGTAATTCATCTCCTTTCTAACAAATGTTACCCTAAGTTTTTATAAAACTTTCAACAAAGGCTATTTATCTTCTGTCCCAACCATTTGGTCTTGCCCTTTCACAGTGCCCTCATCTCATGTCAGGGTTGTTTGGACTGTAGGACAGCCCTGCACGATAGCCCAAGAACCCAAATATTTAAGATCTGAAAGTCTCTTAGGAGACATGTATTCTATTTCTCTGATATCATATGGATTTTCTGGCCAACTGCCATTGATATTTCACACAGCTTTATTTCTCAGGGATATATATAATTTTCTTTCAAAAAATAAAGACCATTTTCTCAATATGCACTGTGTATTTTGTTTTACATACCTAAACTGACAGTGCAAACAAAATGTGATTTTCTCTTGTTTTCTTTGGGTCTGAACTTCAGTGGAAGCATTTATCCATTCCCCATGGCAAATTAAAACGTAATAGTCAGATTTTTCTTATAAGTTTTTGTCATTTAAGTGTAAAAACATAAGCATAAGTATTTGCAGACACACCTAGAAGCATGGATTGTACAGAACCAAAAATCTAATTTAATAGATCAAAGAGCACTTTCTTTCATTATACCTGAGAGCAGAACTACCTGTTAGAATGATGCCAAATTTCATTATAGCATAAATGCTTAATTGTATTCCACAACTGGCTGCAGATACTCAGTTTGACACAATAGTCAATTTACGAGGTAATTTATTCATTATAATAGAAAATACCAGACTTTTTTAGGAAATAGTAGCTTTCAGTAGCTTTGAATTCAGATTTTCGCTTTCTTTCTTTACAGGAGACATTCTTACTCTTACCCAAGTGGGAAAAAATATGGCAGTAATTAGCTAATCTGCAAACTGGAATGTTCTGTAAAAGCACCTCCATACCAAATACTGCAAATCATCTAAGAAAAGCAGTCTTGCTGAAAGTGAACATTTCAAGAGGAGAAAACATTGATTTTTTTTTTTGTGCATTATAATTAAGACTGTGCAGGAAATAGACTTTATTGTTAGGATGTAAAAGACTACATCATTACATTTAATGATTATACCTGCTTCAGATTTTAGAGATACTCAAGTTCTTAAGCTGACCTTTCTAAAACTAAGAAGCAGACTGTGAAAATAAAGACATAGTTATTAGGATCTGAAATTAAGATTAAAAAAAGACTATTTCTGACACAGATGTTATTTTGCTAGGGAGTTTTGAAATCTTAGGGTAAAACCATCAATTTTACACACACAAAAAATCCTTACAAAAATATTTTCCTGGCTTTAAGTACCTTTATGTGCAATGTTACATAAAATTGTTGATGGAAAGTTTAGTTTTCCTCAAACCAAACCAAACCAAACCAAATTTGGTGACTCATTTTCACCAAACCAAATTTGGTGACAATGAATTCACTTCTGCAAGAACCGCTGCATGAACTGACCCTAGAAATCTGTTCCCATAGCTACTAGCAGCATTTGTCTTAATGGAACCTTGGCAACAGGGGCAGCAGCAGATCCAGTAGGCCACAGGAAACAGAGTGGAGTGGGATAAGGATGCACAAGAGCAGTCAGAAACTTTGAAAAGAAAAATGAGATATCAAGGCATAAAGTCTCAGGACATCACCTTTATACACTCGGGATTTTAAGAATATTTAAATCAGCAAGGAATTTGTACAGTTAATTCAATTACGTTGCACTTCTTCCTCTCAATTGAGCAGTTCTTATCCTGGGCATTGTCCTTTGCAGTGCTGTAATCTATAAATGATAAAAGAAAATTACCCTCCTGCAGGAAAAGTCAAATTTAGAATAAGGGAGAACAAAATTTTACTACAGTATTTGTGAAGCTTTTTTTTTTTTTTTTTTTTTTTTTTGAAACACAGAAATAAATAAACTTACGGAACTATTTCATGCTAATAATGTTGTGTCTGTTGTAAAATGTAAGTTCCATGCTCTTAAAAAAAGATTGAAATGAAATAATATCATAAAGACCCCAAAAATAACACAGAAATAATAACAGCCAATATTAACTGATTTCAATTCATGTTAAGTTACAAATCAAAAATTCCCCGAAAAGAATTTGAAATACACAAAATACATTTTAAAACCTACAGAATATGCAAGAACCTGAGATAAAAATTACGTTTTCTACTCCAGTGCCTGCATTAAGCAGAGTTTTCTTTCTTTAAAATCATCAAATAGTCCTAATATATAGACTACTATATAATTGATGCGCGCAGTAGGACAGTGCTGATTGACTATCCACAGAAGTGTTCAAGGCCTGTTTGGGTGGGGCTCTGAGCAAACTGGTCTAGCAGAAGGAGGCTCTACCTTTAGCAGGGGAGGCGGAACCAGGGAATCTTTAAAGGTCCCTTTCTACCCAAAACATTCTACGATTCTGTGATCCATCAAGAAGCTTTAATTTCTTTCAAATTACAAAAATAGGATTACTGGAAAATTAAATGTAATTCCAACAAGATACCATTGCTCTGGAGATCTGTGAGCAACGGTTTGCACTTTGTCTGCCTAATTATTATTGTAGTGGCAAGGTTGCTCTCTCTTGGGATCTAGACACAGAAACCTCATTAAACTGCTCAAGATGCTTATTAATGCCATGCTTCACTGTTTGTCAAGAACATGATTGAAAAACATAACAAATCAACAAAAAAATTGTGTCAGGCTGATGCTCACAAGAGTATAAGCATTTAACTAATGTGATCTATTGAATTATTGTTCAAACGAACTAAAAAACTCCTGCATTTTAAAGCATCAGCAAATAGGTTCCACCACACAATAAGAAAAATTCTGGTATTCTTGCAAAATAAAATCAGAACCTAAAATCCTCAGAGTCACAAAAACTTACAAACATGCTTAAAATATGTCCTTTAAGAAATGTGATCATACTAGCGAGAGAATTTTCATGCTCTAGTTCAAGTAAAGGGCAATAAATACACAGTACATTGAACCAAGATTCAACAACGTCCTGATGGTTGAGTTACTGCCTCAGGAAAATTGAGTGCATTCCCCTTAAAATTAAGATAGCACTGAGTTAATTAGTCTCGATGGGCAACATACTTCAGCTAAGGAAGGATAGATTACACTCAGATTGTCTCTGGCAGTTCTTATCTAAAGGCACTTCTCACAGGAGTCTGGCCTTGCCCCACATGAGGACAATGAATGGCAATTTGTCAGACAGAAAATGGAGATGGCACGGAAGTTCAGATTCTGCCATGTCTCGCTGTAACAGTCAAGGGAAGCTCAAAATGAAGTGTGAGGAAATAAAGGCCTGAATGGAGGAATGCACACGTAGCCTTCTCATTGCTGTAAGCTCCTTTACCAATCCAAATCAAAGCTCTTCTCTCCAGTGAAGCCGTATGTGCTGCTCCCGGGCTTCCTTCAGATCATTGTAGGAGGCTGATGACTACAGCATTTCAAGGGAGAGTTCTCGTGTCTGTGCATTTTTTCTCATTGCCTAAATTTGACTTGAAATGAGAATACTGAATCTCTGTGAAATTACTTCTAAGCTACAGGTAATCAAGCTGTTTCCAAAATCCTGTAAACAAGTGCATTTTTGTGAGATCTGATGGCAGGTGTATGGAGCTCATTTCAAAGCAGATTTCTAGGGCATTTCTGAGCTGCTGCAGACTAACGGTGGAAGTCTAACAATTTTAACAGCTTTTATTCTTTCTGTAGCAAGTTTGACATACATAATTAGGAGAGGTAATTGAACTCATCTGACTTCCAGAAAACTAGTGTTACAACAGTGTTAAGAATGACCCATTTTATCATGGAGGTTTTTAAATTAAATTCATGTTTTATTGAGTATGGATTTTTCTAAATTGTTCTGTATCTTTAAAGACATGCAGAGGAATACCACATACCATTATCAATGACCACCTCTTGCTCTCTAAATCATAAAATGTCAGTGAAGCCATCAAGCCCTCCACTGGTTGTAGTACTGTGTTCACTTGTGCGAAGTGTTAATTGGACTATATGACTAAAATAAGATAAATTAGGAAAAGAAAAAAAAAAAGTCCATGCAATAGCTTATTTTTTAAAATGAAAAAGTCTGTAATATCAACTACTCAAACTCCAGTTTTTAACCTCTCAAGTTATGGTAGATATTAAGTTTTTGTCATAAATACATTCTGTGCCAAGGCTTTTATGGAGATGAAAGATCTCCAGGAGAAGTAGTACTCGGAGTTTTTGAATTTAATTTAATTTATAAATTAACAGTAATTTAAACATTATCATCTGCTTTTAAAATTACTGCATGCATTGTCATCAGTCTTACACTGTTACTTTCATCATATTTCAGGTAATACCAAAATATAACATTATGTACACAGTACCTATAATATACTGTAAACTGGTTTTCATGTCCTCTTCTACAAATGTATTTTTGATCAAATTTAAGCATCTGCATAATTCCTATTTCTGGTTCCTCTTTACCTCACTAAGAAGAAAAAAAAAGTGTAAGTATTTATAACCATATTACCATAATTTAAAAAAAAAAAAATAAAAGAAATTTCAGAGAAAAGAATTTGAATAAAATCACTTTTACAAGTGTTAAAGTTGCAAGTGCAGAGAGACGGATATGTCTGAGTAGATTCACCTAACAATATTTGCAAGACAAGAAAGAATGCAAAGATTCACCCTTCATCTCCAGCTGGTATCCAGGAGATGCCAGGTTTGCCTGAAGGCATTCACAAAGCCATCCCTGTATCCTGAACAGTTATCTGTCTGGGAATATTCACAAAGACACACAAGAAAGAAACTCGGCTCAGACAATGCTGGAAGCTCCACTTTGGTGCCACAGTCTTCAGCCTCCAAACCACGAGCCAAAGCACAGTTCTGCAGAAGTGTCTTAGGGCAGATGGTCTCTCCAGCAGTACTGTTGTGATCCTGCTGGTGTCACAAGACCTCACAGTTTGGTCCTATTGCCAAGGAGACTCATATGTGAATCAGTCTTGAGCTGGCACAGGCGTAAGGCAGGACAGTGGGGAGTTGCTCCCTGTGATACGCTCCTCAGAACAGCCTGGTTTTCTGTATTTCTATTTCTGAGGAGTACCAGTGCTCATATGCAGTGCTCACTGCAAGAGAAATTTCACTTTTTCACACTGAAACTAAACGGATTATCAGGCTATCATGTAGTGCAAGTTGGGATAGATAGGACAATTTTGAAATCTTGACCTTACAAAGAGTGCTGCAGTGACTGAAACCAGCAGCCACTTCCCAGGGGTGGGAAGCTGCAGTAATTTGAACAACCCAGATCCCATGGGAACTCTTCACAGTACTCGCTCATACAGACATCTGATGCTGTCTAATGCATGTTTTTCCAATCTCCACATCCTCCCTTCCTTTTTCAAGAGCAGCAGCAAACAGTGCTGTTGGGATACATAGATAACATTATAAAGGTAATAAAACTTTTTTACCAGCATTCTAATAGAGAGCTTTAAGTACCAAAAGTCTTCAGCATAGATGGAAAAAGGGATACAAAAGAAGGATGGTGGATGTGAGAAAGAAGAATGTTTATTCACTGGAATTAGCCTCCATAGTAGGCTTTCCAAACTTCTTGAAACCTTTTCTCTCTCATCTTAAATTCATTATTCCTTTTCTTATTTTCTTTACAAGTGTTTTATAATGAAATTTTTGGTTGATTTCCAGGTTGGAAAACAGTCAGTGCCTACTCCTTTTTGCCTCTGATTAAAAGTTCTGGGGAGATCTAGCCAGTGCTAGTTATAGTATGTCTTTTCCTGAAACAAATGCCATAACATACTTGACTTTGACGAGAATTATCTAAATAGACAGACATGGTTGATATGCTCATTGTTCTATATATTCAGTAGCTATTGCCTGAGTTAGTGATTAGATGAAAAGCTGTCTACATTGATTAGACTGACTAAAATTTTCTGCGTACATCATTAATCTAATCCTGGTGGCAGATTTCTATTAATTATCTAATATCTCAGACTAACGAAAAAGACCTAATGAGTTTACATGGTTGTCCTTCTGTAAATTGAACAGCGCACAAACAAAATAAATAAATAAATATTGTTAAAGTTGATAAAATTGATAGCAAATATGGTTTACGAATCATTAATAAAATAAAATATGTTATTCCTTCTTAATATGGCCATGAAAGATTTATAATTTTACCGACAACTTCTTCATTGTCTTAGTAATTTATCTGATGATGCAAACACATATTTTTAAGATTAGATTCATGTTATAACTCTGATACAAAATATCCCTTAATATCAGACTACAGGATAAACTGCCTAGAAATGAGTCCACTATGCCATAACTCTTACTTAAGAGCATTCTAAAATTTATCTTAATTTAAGTCAGCGTATAAATGGGAAGACTGTAATTTGAGAAACATCAATTTACTGCACAGAAAAGAAAAAAAAACAGAAAGTGAAAAAATGGTGAAAAAATAGTAAAGGTGGAAAAGAATAAAAGGAAAAACACAGGAAAGAAAGGGGAAAAGATTTCAAAGAATTATGACAAAAAAGAGAAGGAAAAATGAGAAAAAGAAAAGAAGGATAGGAGGAAGGGGAGAAAAGTAAACATGAAAGGGAAAAGGAAAGGGAAAAGGAAAAGGAAAAGGAAAAGGAAAAGGAAAAGGAAAAGGAAAAGGAAAAGGAAAAGGAAGAAAGAAAAAAAGAGAGGAAAAAAGGGAAGAAGATAAGAAAGGGAAAGAGAAAAGCTGGTGTCATCCCAGCTGCTGTGATTCACAACTGGAATCACAAATGAAACATTTTTTCTTGAAAGTAAACTTTCCAAACTTCTAGAAACTTTTTCACTACATTTTTCCCCCTATTCTTTTGCATTCTGTTAGTTATGACCTAGCACAATCTGGGAGACCCATGAGAGAAAATTAGCAGAGACTTACTGGTTTATATAATCTTTTAATAAAATCCCTGGGAGCTGAGGTCAGAATCACTTGTTTGAATCTTTCATCATACTTCTAGTTTATTTCTTAAGGGCTACGTTTAAGTTTTCCCTATCATCTCTGTAAATCCCTTACACAAAGATTACTGAGAGCAAGAACATCTTCAGTCACTGTTTTTGCACCACAGAGCCTTACAGTGTCTGCCCAAATGATTTTAATTTACAAATGACTTTTTCTAATGCATTTGCTTATGCCTTTCATTTCACACATTTATTTTCTGTAACACTGAACTAGATCCTCAGGTGGTGTCGTGACATTATTTTTCTCCCAGTATCAGCACCAATTTATATCAGTTGAGGACTTGGACCTTTCTATTTCTCCTTTTTTATTTTTATTCAATCCTCATAACTCACAGGGATAACTCTTTCATTTTAAATACTATCCTGTTCTTACTGCCCATTCCTTTTTTCATAAAGTACAAATTGCATTCATATTTTTAGAGTGGAAATATAGGCAACATTTAATTTAAAGTTTCAAACATAATAAAATGAATATATATGCAGGACATGTAGCTGCTGGATGCTGCAGCAGTACAGATTTTTTAAAATGGGATCCTGAAATCAGCCTACATGGGTGTCACTTTATTTTAGCAACAGCCTTAAATTTTGCTTTTGCCCTATCAGTGGCAACCTTGACTTGCTATCTTTTTGCCACTGCATGAATTGTTCTGGAAATCAAAAAAAGGCTCCTATAGAATACAAAGAGTCTTGCATTTGAAGTACAGTTGTTGAAAGTCATACTGTGCTCTGTCTTTGCAAGACTCATTAACTTCCTCCTCTGGAATACAAACAGCAATGACACTGCACATAGTTGTGAGGGTTTCACACTGGTAGGTAGCTTAGTTCCCTTCTTCAAAAGGACAGAGGTAGAAAACATAAATCTTGAGGGTTGAGTCAGGGACAAGAAGATCACTCACCAATTACCTTCATGGGAAGAACAGACATAAGGGAGGTTAATGTAATTTATTGCCTGTAACAGACTACTGCGGGGAATAACAACAGCAAATGAAAATCTGGTGTCATCCCAACTGCTATTGCTCATTGTTTTTCCCGTTCTTAACCATGCTCTCCCAGAACACACTCAGCATTACTCATAGCTCAGCTCTTACCAGCCATGGGCTCCTTTTCAAGCCAGCTATGATCTGACTGGTCAACTGCTGGGCTGTGATTGCAGAGGCCACCTGCAATACTGCTCCTAGTACAGGAGTTTGAGTGTTTTGGGGGGTAAACTCTTTAACAAGAAAGGGAAAAGATACGATATGAAAATTAAACTACTTTTAAGTAAGGAAAAACATTCTGAACTTTCTATAATCATAGAATTAAAGAATCGCTTGAGTAGGAAGGGATGTTAAAGACCACTCCATTCTATGCACCTTCCATGGGCAGGGCTGCCACCCACCAGCTCAGGCTGCCCATGGCCACAACCAGCCTGGTTTTGAATGCCTCCATGAATGGGGCACCACAGCTTCTCTGGGCAGCCTGTTCCACTGCCTCATCACCCTCTGAATAAAAATGTCTTCTAGCATCTAAACTAAATCTCTACTTTTTTTAGATTAGAACTGTTCCTTCTTGTCTTATCACTATCAGATTGCATAAAACATTGCACTCTGTTTTTTTGTTTCTTTGTTGTTTTTTTTTTTATAAACTCCCTTTAAATACCAGAAAGCTACACTGTGATTCATCCGGAGTCTTCTCTTCTCCAAGCTTAAGTTGAACTATCTCATTCTCTCTTCACAGCAGAGGTGCTGATCATCTTCATGGCTTCCTCTGGACCCACTCCTACATCTCCACATCTTTCTTGTGCTGGGGTCCTCAGACCTGGATGCAGTACTGCAGGTGGGACCTCGTAAGGGCAGAGCAGAAAGGGACAATCCCCTCCCTCTCCTGACTGGGCACCGCTCTGTTGCTGCAGCCCAGGATACATTTGGCCTTCTAGGTTGCAAGTGCATGTTTCTGGATTTTGTCATGTTTCCGTCCACCAGAACTTCAAGTCCTTCCCTGCAAGGCTGCTCTCAAGGACTTCTCCTGGTCTGTACTACGTCTGTTATTGCCCTGGCCCAAATGCAGTACCTCACACTTTGCTTTGCTGAACCTTATTAGGTTGTTGTGGGCTTTTTATTCAAGGTTTCCTAGGTCCCTCTGGATGGCATCCCTTCCCCCTATTGTATCAACTGCATCACTCAGTGTCATCAGCAAACTTTCTGAGGCTGCACTCAATCTGACTATCCAGGTCATTGACAGAGATATCAAAGAGCACTGGTCCCAATAGAGACCCCTAGTGGATACCACTTGTCACTGGCCTCCACTTGGACAACAATCCTCTGGCTGCAACCATCCAATCAACTCCTTGTTAGTAAATTCATATCCCCCCTATTGAGAGATATGAATGTGATGTGGGATCATGTCAAAGGCCTTACAATCAACCCATTTTCCCTTGCCATCTGATGCAGTCACTCCATCATGAAAGGCCACTGGATTGGACAAGCATGATCTGCCCTTGGTGAAGTCCTGCTAGCTGTAATGGATCACCACCTCATCTCACATGTGGTTTAACACTGCTTCCAGGAGGGTCTCACCCACTGTTTTCCGAGACACAGACATAAGGTTCACCAGTATGTGCTACCTTAGATCTTCACTTCTACCATTCTACGCTTCTTAAGGAGTAATGTATCCCTTTTTCCAATCATGTCACATGCAACACACATGTTACTGTGCAAGTAAACACATACAAATTCTAAAGAAAAATTTGGATTACACAACTTCAAGGAAACTGCTTCTGTGCTAGGTACAGATAAAAATACAGAGTTTACACATTTACTAGTTTTAAGACCTACACTTTCAATTCAGAAGAATAATACCTACATTTCTGTTCATTAATGATCAAGCTATCCATGGCAAAAATAATTCTAGATAATGAAGGTTCATGCACTGAACTTCAAAGCACTGAATACACCTCCTTATGGTTTCCAAGTGATGCATGAACACCTTTCAAAACATGCTCCTTTCTCTTCTGTGCAGGAACAAATTGCTTCAGACCCAGAGCATACGGAGTGTCCTTTTCTACCCTTTGCAGATCAGTGATGATGCATATTCCCCTGTAATGATAATGATGGCTTGACTGAATAGTCCATGATATGTACTTCATCTTACGACAGAAACATATACAGCTCAAAAACAATAGACTGAGATTGTAGAACAAGATATTTGAAAATAACTGTTTTGATGTCTGTATTTCACATAGCTGTCAACCCAGGAGAGAACAATAAAGATTAATTTATTTGAAAACACAGATTATGCTTAGGAGAGGGAGTGATGAGGCACTGAAAAAGGTTGCCCAGAGAAGCTGTGGTTGCCCCATCCCTGAAGGCATTGCAGACCAGGTCAGATGTGGCTCTGAGTAGCCTGATCTAGTGGGTGACAACTTGCCTACGGCAGTGGGATAAGAAACGGATCAGCTTGAAAATTGGGTGGCAATGTGGCACAGTCTTGTAATGAGGTGCACAGAAGGGAGAATACAAGCATTTCAGTAAGGAACATTTTGCTTTAGTTTTCATCCTAAAAATTCTATATCATCCATGAATTTCATTTTCTTTACTATAAATGCATGCACTCTCCTTAGTCTCTCAAACTGAAAAATAACTATGGCTACTGCATGGATGAGAAATAGAGCTCTCTGTGAAAACTGACAGGTGAGAGAATACTAAAAAAATTAAAACTGGAAGATGAAAACACAGTTTATCATCTGAAGTAGCCTCTTTCCAATAGCATGGCACAATTTTAGAATAGACCATTATAAGACAGGAAGAGGGGGAGGTATGAAATCCTGACTGCATTTTGCACTGAAGTCACTAACTTTTAAAACCAGATTTACTTTGGCTTTATGCAATCTCTTTTTTGTCTTATCATGGCACTGGAATATGGCCACCATGCAGCTTGTAATCTCCACACAAATCACTGCTTTTAGCACTTATTCAGGAGGTCCACAATTCTGCAGAGAAATAATTTTGTTCTTCCAGGCAGCAGGATGGTATCACCTTTATTTTCACATATCCTCACAGTAGTTTCCATCTGGTTTCACATTATAATACAAGACTGGCTCCCTGCTTTTCAGACCTATAGGGCTCTGCTCCATCTCAACATCAGTCTCAAAGATAATTGGTCCCATTCCTGTTCATTTTATCTATTCTGTTTTAATCTGCTCCTTTGATTTGATTTTTGCATCACAATTGTACATATTTGGACATTTGTACAATAAGGATATTTCATGTACTTCAGTGCTGCCTGGACAGTCTCCTCCCCACTTGCTTTGTGTCTGCAGGAGACCAGCAGGAGAGAGTGGAAAGCAGAACAAAGTCACCTCTCAATTCGTGGGTCATCTGGTAGATGAAGTAGCTGCAGGGATAGTTTGGAAGAGATTGAAATCAGAACAAGCTAATGAGAGAAGCATGCAGACATGTAAATCAATATGCAATGGGTCAGTGAAGTCACAGCTTGATCACTGGCAGGCAGCCTAGGAGTGCAAAATGAAATGGCGGTCGCAGGGGGTGCGATCTTCCAAATTAGCAGCACTAATGAAGTGCAAATCTTGCTAATATTACAGCATCAATGCTGAGACATGCAGAAGAGATAATTATATTCAACCAGCTCTCCAGAACTCAGTCTGTTTTGGTCAGCCTGTTTACCAGTAGAAATTTGGGTTCTAGCCAAACATGACTGGGCATCCACCTTTCTGATTTAAAAAAGAGGATGAGCACATGCTTCTGTCCTGACAAACTGAACAAGAATGAGATGTGCCTACGTGCTAAAAACTTAATCCTTTGAATTCACAAGTCCAAGTATAACAGGTTTGAATGTAGTAGGAAATAAGGGTGTTTTCCTGAATTAGGATTTGAAATCTTATGAAAGCACAAATTTTTCACTTTGTGTCTTCAGACATCATTGAGGCCAAGGAATTACGTAATTAAAAAAATAATGAAGTCCCAGTGGGAACAGTAATATGTACAATGATATCTGATAAAATAAAAAATACATACTTCAGATAACTGCCTCACGTTGAAAACCAGCTTTCCTAAAAAAAACAGGATGTTACAAAGCTATTTAATGTTTTACATTTTATTCGAATGCATCTGGTACTGTATGCAGTCAGAAACTTCTACTGGAAAACTGCTTTGTGTACTTGAAATAGTTATTTTTTATTTTTGTCAGTGTTGTAGCATGTGCCAAATTAAATATCTGTGGCTTGAAGTTTAAAAGACACTCAGAAGACTGGTAATGTCATCATAAATTGGAACAGAGAGATGATTAAGCCTGAAATATTTTCAGATGCAATGTGTATTACTTAGAAATTGTCTCAAAACAGTCATGGCTGAAAAGTTTGCAAGCCAGGCAACAGGCAACAAAGCAAAGGTATTTTAGAGACCCAGCTGAGAAATTATATTTCATGACTTTCATTTCACAAGAAATTAACCTTAGTGCTAACCAGTGTACCACTGTGATTGCAGGTCTAATTTGGATGCAATTACATCTACATTTTTGCATTAGCATCAAGTCAGCTATCAGCATGACATCTGAAAATCTGTGTGAAATGGCGAAAAAAAAGTGTAAGGAATACATATTGAGAGACAGATACCAGTTTATGTGTATATAAAGACACACACATATAGTCTCTATCCCTCTCTGTATATATATAACATATATATATACGTATATATAACCACACTGAGTGGTCTTAAAGTCCTGCCAGTTCATTGGATAATTCCTACTTCACTGTGTCTCTTTGGCTAGCTGTAGTACACTGCAGTACTTAGAATCTTAGAGTTTTAGCAGTGTTAGTTTTCTCATAATTGTAATATCATAGAATCACCAAGGTTGGAAAAGACCTCCAGCATCATCCAGTCAAACTGTCCACCTACCACCAATATTTCCCCATTGACCATGTCCCTTAGTACCACATTTAAATGTTTCTTGAACACTGCCAGGGATGGTGACTCAACCACCTCTCTGGGCAGCCTGTTCCAGTACCTGAATACTCTTGCAGTGATTGATTTTTTCCTAATATCAACCTGAGCACCCCCCACCCAGCTGGTGCAACTTGAGGCCTCACTGTGTAGTCCTATCACTAGTTACACTGGAGAAGAGGCTGACTCCACCTCACCACCACCTTCTTTTAGGTGGTTTTAGAGAGTGATAAGGTATCCCCTGAGCTTCCTCTTCTCCAGACGAAATAATTCCTGTCTTGGGACCAGTGCTCTTTAACATCTTTATCAATGACATCGACTGAACGGAATGGAGTGCACCCTCAGCAAGTTTGTTGATGACACCAAGCTGAGTGGTGCAGTTGACATGGTGGAAGGAGGGGATGCCATTCAGAGGAAACTCAACAGGCTTGAAAGGTGGGCCTGGGTGAACCTAATGAGGTTCAACACAGCAAAGTGCAGAGTTTTGCATGTGGGCTGGAGGAATTCCAGGCATTTATACAGACTGGATGGACTAGTCCTTGAGAGCAGCCCTGCAGAGAAGAACCAGGGGGTCTTGATAGATGAGAAGCTTCTCATCATCTACCTAAAAAGCAGTGTGCTCTTGCAGCTCAGAAAGGAAATGGTATCCTGGGCTCCATCAGAAGAGGGGTGGCCAGCAGGAACAGGGAGGTGATTGTCCGTCTCTACTCTGCTCTTGTGAGGCCCCATCTGCAGTACTGTGTCCAGGTCTGGAGCACCCAGTACAAAAAAGACAGGGAGCTGTTGGAGAGGATCCAGCGGAGAGCCACAAAGATGATCAGGGGACTGGAGCACCTCCACTATGAAGACAGGCTGAGGGAGCTGGAGAAGAGAAGGCTTCAGGGTGACCTAATTGCAGCCTCTCAGTACCTAAAGGGAGCCTACAAACAGTAGGCACTTTGAAAGGGTAGATAACTGCAGGGCAAGGGGAAATGGTTTTAAGTTGAGGGAGGGAAGATTTAATTGAATGTCGGGGAAATTTTTTGCCGAAAGAAGTGGTGTGGTGCTGGAACAGGCTGCCCAGAGAGAGGGCAGAGGTTGTGGATGCCCCATCCCAGGAGGTGTTCAAGGCCAGGTTGGATGTGGCCCTGGGCAGTCTGATCTGGTATTAAATGGGGAAGTTGGTGGCCTTGCATGTGGCAGGGCGTTGGAGATTCATGATCCTTGAGGTCCCTTCCAACCCAGGATATTCTGTGATTCTGTGATTCTGTGAAGTCTAGTATTGCCTGGGGTTGCTGTAGCCAATGGACCTGGCACTTAGTCTCGTTGGACTTCATCCTATTGACCTCAGTTCAGCTATCCAGCCTTTCTAGATCCCTTTGTAGGACCTTTCTAACCCCAGGCAGATTGACACTTCCTCACAGCTTGGTGTAATCTGCAAATTTACAGAGAGTGCGCTTAATCCCCTTGTCCAGGTCATCAATAAAGATACTAAACAAGACAAGCCTCAATACCAACCCCAGGGGAGCACCACATATGACCATTCAGCAGCTGGATTTAACTTCATTCCACTCTCTGGGCCTGGCCCTCCAGCCAGTTCTTTACTCAGTAAAGCGTGTACCTTTCCTAGTCATGGGCTGGCAGCTTATCCTGGAGAATACTGTGGGAGGCAGTGTCAAAGGCTTTGCTGAAGTAGACTACATCAACAGCTTCCCTCATCTACTAGGCAGATCACTTGATAACTGTAGGAGATGAGGCTGGTCAAACAGGACCTGCCTTTCATGAATCCATGTTGACTGGGCCTGTTTCTCAGTTGTTCCTTATGCCCCTTGTGATCTCACTCAAGATAGTCCACTCCATAACCTTTCTGGCACCAAGATCAGGCAGACAGGCCTGTAGTTCCCCAGCTCTTCCTTACAAACCTTCCTTTAAATGGGAATCACATTGGCAAGCCTCCAATCATCTGGGGCCTCTCCATCTGACCAGGAACCTCATATCCAGCCAATGTGTTTCCGTAAGCAAACAAACAAAAAAACATTATTAATACCTCCTTTCAAAGGTGGAACTGCTTCTTTCTGCAAGGCTTTACATCACATTTCAATTAAGATGAAATAATGCTACCATAATACAACTTCATTTCAGATGTTATATTTGTATTTTTTTTTTAATTTCAATTTCAGAATTGAAGTTTGAAGGGAACGGTTTTTCACAAAGGCTTCAAATTTGCTGACACAATAGAAGAGAACTCAGGGGCATGGAAATAGAGTTAGGCATGTGTAGGGGTACCAGGAACAAAGCCTATAGTCTTTGCAGCTCACATTCGCACTTGAAGTCATTTGAAAACACAGTAACTGTGCAAGCATTTTTTTAATCCTAAATTAATTTACTCATCTTCTTCCAGTGGTTATTAGCTTATATGCTATGCAAGCTCCCATGTTAGGCATGACCAGAGTGTTTATGATCAAGCCATTGTATATATTGCATATTGCATAAAATGCATTTTACAGACATGCAGATACGGCCTAAATGAGACTAACTGTGGTTTGTGTGTTACTCACCTGGTGTTAAGCAGTCCCTCATTGCGTGCCCTTCCTAAGAGAAACAGCCAACTAAAGGTCCATAAATATGTATGTGCTGGTCTCCCTCCCTTGACTAACGAGCATTTTGAATCAATAAGTCAATTAGGAACATCATTCTTTCCTTGCTTTAAAATTTAATGAAACCAAAATAATTGAAACAAAATTCTGATGCAGACTTTTATTTTCATTACAAGCTCAGATCAAGCTGAGCTAAAACACATTTAAACCTCTAGCTCTTTTTTCTGAATGTGTTTCCACTTTAAGTTGATAGAAGATTTCGCACAAGAGCAGCAGGAAAGCTGCAGCTGATCCTTCCACCACAGCCTCTGGCACTCCACATAACCTGTGTCCCTTCCATTCTGATCTGGTGACTCTGGGGATACGTGGCTTCCTTTAGACCCAGGAAAACAGGTTTCCTTCCCATAAGAACCCAGACGGACAGGAAGAGCAGGTGGGCATATGTCAGTCCAGCTTGAAAGGGGGATGCAGCCTGTACAAGGAGGAATCTGGCGAAGTACTTGTAGTCCATCCTGCAAATACCACCTCTTTCCACTAGTCTTCCAACTGGTCTCTGAGTCCAGACAGTTCAGTGGGTCAGTATTCCTGCACAAAGCACTTCAGGGCTGTTCCTGCTATTTGTGTCCCTAAAGCTAAGCTGTCCTCTGAAACCCAACCTTATTGCATTTTGCTGGCAGCTTTCCCTGGAAACTCCTGAGGTCTTATTCAGACTTCTGCCAGCAATCTTAAAGGCTCTGATTCTCCTTGATTGCCCAGTTAATCTCCCTACAGATTTGGAAATCTTTGTGGCCTCCGTCACTATAGCAACTGGAGGACCTGGAGCATCTGATTAGGTAGGGAAACACAACCTTATTACCATTTCATGGAGATGTAGATGGAGGAACATTATTTTGTTTGTGTGAAGATATCAATTATTTACTGCACACTAACAACATGGTTGGGGAGTACAAACCATAAAGGTTAAGCTACATATCTTACATATCTTTGCTCAATAACAATACAATCTGCTCAAAGACCTAATGGCATGAACAAGGTTTCTTTGTGGGGTTTCAGTTCTGCAGAGCAAGGTCTCTGGCCAAGGCATCTCAAGGGAGCTCAGAAATGAGCTGTCTCCAGTCAACCACTGAAGCCCCAGCTTCATGGCAATGGCAGACAGAGTTTCATGAATGAGATGTCTACGAAACTGCAACAAAATAATAGTATAATAAAGCACATATTTTTTTGAAACTTCATTTCTTGAAATCCACTTTCGTTTTCTGCGTTCTTCTCTTCTGATCCTCAAACTCGTTTTGAGGTATTCTCATGTTAAGTGGAAAGAGTTAGTTTCCAGCATTAATAAAAGTCCCTCTCTTGCTAAAAGAGCTTACTAAAATCTCTTAATTCAGAGCCTACCCAACCATGCTTTGTCCAACATATCAGTCATTTTGTCCTCTGTTCAAACTCATTTTATAGCCTACTCTTGTAACAGTGTTGTAATTTTGATAGAACTTATCTCACAGAATAGAAAATATCAAGGAACATGAAGAGTTTTCCTGACAATAATAACGTTCACAAAACATTTGTTTGCACACACACACACACACAAAAAAAAAAAAAAAAAAAAAAATTATGTACAATCTATCTGATAAAAAACTGACTAATAAAGGATCTTTGTCCATTTTTGACAATTTTTATAAAGAATATGGCTTTATAGCACATTCAAAATAATTCTTATTTTTCCATCATCTGCAGTTATCTACACATTTGGCCTTCCTTCAGTACATTTAAAGAAATCAGTAGAAAATGTGTCCATACGTTACAATCTGGCCAATATGATTTGATGGATGTGTTTTCAGCTCCCTGGTGGGATGCAGGAGTGGGAATGGAAGAGCTAAGGGAAAGGTAAGAGCTGATGAGAAGGTCCTCTGTTCCTCCTACCCTCCACCTCTTCCCTCTGTTTTTTTCCAAAATTAGACAGGGTTTTATGCTTCAAAATAGCAAGATTGTTTGAAAAAAAAGGAAAAGCCTGGAAGTTATTTCAATCACCGAGTGCCCAGCATATTTACGCGGTTGGTGGCAGGAGCTTGGAAGGCTTAGTCCATATTTAAATAGAACAGAGACTGTGGGACACAAAAGGAACATTGGTTTCTATTCTGCCTGTTCTTTTTAATTTAATACTAAAGACTCAAAGCTACTCAACCCTGCTATGCTGTCTTACAGCCCCACCAATACGGTGCTAATGGTGTCCCCTCCAGATGCTGCCTGAGGCTCTTGGGTGCTCACCCAGGCCACCAGCAGCTTCAGCTCTCTGCTGCCAGAACCATTTGTCCTTTCTTTGTAGAACGACAATGCTCCCCAGGGTCACAGAGGTTGTGTTTTTCCACCACGACTTGGAAAATTATAGCCCCAGTGAGTGAGTTTTATATTCCTTTAATATATTCTAGGTTTCACAGTACTGTGCAATATTTATATCATCCCTGTGTGGAGGTGTGTGTAGAGGCTCTGCTGGGCATACTGTCACAGCCTGCTTGTTTTCCGTGTTTTCCTGGCACCGGGTCTTTTATTTACAACTTTCATTCATCTGGGATGAATGAAAGCAATATTGAATATCTAGCAATATTGAATATAAAGCAATACTGAATATTGAATATCTAAAACACAACCAAAACAGTACAAGTGCAGCATATAAATAATAAGGATTTAAATGAACAGCATAAATGCTATGGAAATCTATGGAAATCTATCTACATAGCAGGTCAGGAAGGGAATAAACCAGTCTGGACCCATATTTAGTAGTGCTGTGAGCATAGCATTATCTTCTTCCCTTTGGTAGACAAAGGGGTAGGCTGTCATCAATGTCTCTAGCAAATAGTGTAAGCAAAATACTGCATAAATGTAGGAGGTGTGAGGATTGGTCTGAAACATCCTCTAGTGCCCTGGAATAAAATTTAATTTTCTCTGTCTTAATATAGATCCTAAATAATGAAAGCTAATGCTTTTTTTGTTTTTTGTTTTTTTGTTTTTTTTTTTTTGTTTTTTGTTTTTTGTTTTTTGTTTTTTTTTGTGGAAGGGAGACCCTTAGTGTCTACTATTGTGGCAGGCCAGCTTGACTTACTATCACACCTGTCCCTTTCTATGGTAAAGTTCATCTGCAGAATGCAGAAGTCACAATTGGTCTTAAACACTAGTTGCATCTTTTCAGTCAACTATTTTGCTTTTCACCAGTAGGTTTTACATCCTTTCTGCACTGTAAGGAGTGAGAGGATTCCAGAATGCACCTGTAAAGCAAATTTATGATCCCATTATTTTTGGTGCCTTGAGGTTCCCTATTAAATAACACTTATTTGAGGACTTATTAATTTAAGAATTGAGATTCTTGCTACTCTTTTAATATATATTACATGATTAGTGACATTGCAGACCTGTCACTCTCCTTTGGGCTTGCAGCGCAGCTTCGACTTTCAGTGACACTGGCATATCAGCTGTACTACAGCTGGATGCATTCAGTGGGGAATTAAAACCTCCTAATGATGTCTTAAATGCATGGATCTCCCATGGAATTAGTATGTGACCATGGGCATAGTAAAAATCAAATTCTACTGATGGAATCAGCAGTATGATGCAATGTTGCAAAGTATGATGCAATGTTGTTCTGTGAGCAAATAAACCATATTAGGAAATCATTCACATTAATATATTAATATAATATAATATAATATAATATAATATAATATAATATAATATAATATAATATATTTTTAAAGCACAGATAGAGTCTTACGTAGCCTCAGTACAAACAACAGTTGATCAGTGAGAACTATTGATCATGGTACTTCTGATAGTACATAGCATGTAGTCTTAGGGTGACAAATTAAATTTGGTTATAAAAAAAGTACAATACTAGAAGTGCTGGTTCTTGAGTGGAATGTGCTAAGGGGTATCACATACGAAGTTTACTGTTTAGTTACACAGATTTGTAGGCTTCATAAGTTTTGAACATATTCTTTTCATTTCCAATATCTTTCGATATTGGAAAAATATTTTATGTGGATATATTCTATTTTCAAGGAGACAATGTGCATACATGCATTAGAAAAGCTTCATGTCTCTGGTGTAGGATTGTTTCTTATTTGAAACTGTACAATATTGTCATGCAATTTATTTTTAATATTTTCAAATTTAGAAATAACCAGGGTTCTTTCTATCATTTTCCCTGAGCAAATCAGATATGTAATTTTCATACAAGTCATTCATTGCATATGAAAACATTTACAAACATTTACACCTTTCACGTTTCCTCATTCATGAGACTGTGTACTTTAATTGGAAGTATTACATATAGGTTGCTATGGTGTGTGCAGTTGAAGGGAAGATTTAAAAAGAAAATATCACACAAAACTGTCTCATCTGAATTTCTGTCTCCAAGTGTATTTCCAACAACTCCTCCTAGACTAATAAGCTCAGAACTTTTTCCCATTCTGACAAACTCTTTGTTCTAACTGGCAATACCCTGCAAGATATTTTCCAGTTAAACTTAATTTTCATGTCACAAAAGAAAATGAAGAGAGACCCAGCAGAAACTGGGACAAGTAACACTTTATTGAAAAGGCCAGGCCTTTCTTGGATGTGAATAAGCTGAAGAAATTCAGACATTTTAAATAGATAGAAAGTATAATGATTGACACTGGTAAAATTGGTCTGTCAAGAGGACTCACTGAGTTTCTTTTCTCTCTTCTCACTTTTTTACTCTTCTTCAAGTGGAGTTTTACATTTGACCCTGCCTTCTGTCTGGCTCACCAAACTTCTGACTGGAGCTTGGACAACAGTGTTCCCCAGTCTGGCAATGACAGATTTACTACACTCATAGACCTCTCTCACAGGAACTGTGAGCATTGTGAAGGTGTAGAGACACCAAAGATGGATGCTTATGCACAGTTACATAGAAATGTTGCTATGAATACACCCTGCCATACTGCAAAGTTAATGATTTTCACTCATCTACATGCCTTTCTCCTGATCCCTGTCTCCTAGAGAACAAGCTTTTCCATTTCTTTCCTATTTGGATTTTCCCCCACTGCTGCACAGTGATCCACTAGCCAGATGAGCAGGGCAACAGAAGGAGTTGAATGATAATCTGTTACTTCCGTGGCTTGCCAAGAACTGGGGACTGTTCTAGCTACAATCATCAGCTCCAGTTACGGCAGATCAACAAAAAGAAACCGGGGCTGAACTTAATAACCACCTCCATAGCAATAATAAGACATTAGTTACTCAGGCAGGGGTATATATAGTATTTCCATAATATTAGCTATGAAAGAATTGGTGTTCTTTTAGTGTTATTTTCCATTTTTCCTCATCCTTGGCATGGGAAAACTTGCAAGAATACTTGGATTCTAATTTGCAACTTGTCAGTGGCACTCTTCCTTGTTATTTTCAGTGGCATTTTTCTGCTGCTTTTCTCTCAAAAAATCTTGGTGTATTTTATTCATAAATTAGGCATAAACCTATTGTCACAGTAGCTGCTGTCATCTTTTAGTAGCACATGCATGCTGATATCAGTCTGATCCCAAAGATCTCAGAGGTGGCACATCTGCTCTGCGGAACTTCCAGTGCTGAGGTGTCCTCATAGAGCATGTCCACAGGCTCCCTTTGATGACAATCTCTGGTAAGGCAGACACAAACACATTTGTTTAAACAATGTATTAATAGGCCAGTGCTCATGAAGGGCCTTAGTCCAAAATTCATGTTACTTTTGCACACACTGAGTTGACAAAAGTTTTGATATCCCTACTACACATATACGTAAAGATGTTCGTATTCCATCCCTATCAGAGACCAGTAGATCACCCTATATTCATGAAACAGATCTTCTTTACTCTTTTTCTACAGGATTTTTTTACTTCATGCTATTTTCTCAAATTGACTAACACATTCTCATATGGACTGCACATGAAACCTTGTTTCAGAAGTCTCTTGCATGATTATATCCACTAATCAACTCCATCAAATCCCACAGTACCCAGTGGATGAAATACATGTAGAGAGTTATAAAAATATAATGTTGATGTTTGAATAAGTCAAAAAACAAAACAAAAAAAAAGCAACAACAAACAAACAACAACAACAAAAACAGGCAGGTCTTCTGCCCACAGTTAGCACAGCTGCAGCACTTTATTATAACAGTGGATCATGTGTTCAGAATGCTGCTGAGCTCTGGGTAGGATCCAGCCCTCAAGTGAACTCAGTTGTAGCACTGTTGAACTTTAGATTGGCTTATTGCTGAGTACTAGACCAATCCAATGAGTCCGATCGAAATTGCGAATGTTTAGTTTAGTGCCTGAGAGAACTTGGCCCAAAGGAAATAAAATGAGACAGAAAACAGGACATGAATGAATGAATGAAAAGAGGAGAACAACTTACTGCTGAAAAACAAGTATATGAAGCAACTGAAATGAATAAAAATATTTTCTTAGCTTCTTCTGTTAAAATTGTTGCAATGAGCAAGATATTCAGAAGAGATTAGAAACTGATAATCTTTTTTCTGATTTAGCTTGTTTTATATTTTCCCTGCCAATGCATTTTTTGTTCTCTTTACATTTTTACAAAATTTCTTTCAATCTGATCTGGGCTCCACGGTACAAGAAAGACATTAAGGCCATGGAGCATGTCCAGAGAAGGTCAGAATGAAGTTGGTGAAGGTTCTGGAGCACAAGCCTTATGAAGAGTAGCTGGAGGAACTGGGATTGTTTAATCTGGAGGAACAGAGGCTTGGGGGAGACCTTACACTACATTTCCATGAAAGCAGGCTGTGGAGAGCCTCTGATTGAGAAGTCTGTAGTCAGCCTCATCTGCATAACTAGCATTAGGACGAGAGAGAATGGCTTCAAGTTACTCCAGGGGAGATTCAGGTTGGATATTAAGGAAAAATTATTTTCTGAGAGAGTGGTCAGGCACTGGAACTGGATGCCCAGGGAGATGTTTGAGTCACCATCTGCGGAGGTGTTCAAGAAACATTTAGATGTTGTAAGGAATATGGTTTAGTGAGGAAATATTGGCGGTAGGTAGACAGTTCAACTAGATGATGTTGGAGGTCTTTTCCAACCATGGTGATTCTATGATTCTATGATTTTCTTATTTCAAAACTGATTTCCTGCTAACTTTTCTCAGACCTGTCTCTCTTGATTACCAGGAAGAATCTCTGAGCCCAAAGCCAATACATTAGAAATTCTCCTTGTCTTTTACAATATTTCAATATTCCTAAACTGATTTTAAAATATTTGTGACTCACCTAAAAACAAAACAGGAATATAAAGGAGTGAGAAAAAGGAGTGATGATTTCAGCATAGGAGGTATCAGCATCCCTCATTCAAGGAATGTCATGGCTTAACTTCATCACTTGTTCAGTTGATCTACGAAGTTTTATGATTCACAACTGAGTGTCTGGCATAAACAACAGCTGTAACAGAGACCCAGTGTGACTGGCAGGACTGATCCTCAGGCCTTGCTCAGGAAGAGCAATTTGACATAATGAGTTTCTTGAAAAAACGTCTTGGTCACAATTACCTTTTGATTCATATTATTAACTTTCCATCTGATACTACCTGGAAAAGAGCCATTCCTCTATTTTCTGGGGCAATGGTATCAGTGGGACGGGGGAAAAGAAGGAAATGAGGTAAGCAGCGCAAAGCAAGCACAGAACTTGAATGATTTTAAAAAAAGATGCCAGCAACTGGGCTTGAAGTCATCTGCTCAGCTTGTTTCAAGTGAAATGAGGAGCTTCTGTCTTTGACTCAGTTTAAGTTTATTTCTGTGTAGAATAAAACTATTACAATCTGCAGCAGACGCCAGGCACAATATGAGGTAACAGTCTAACAGATCCTTTTATGTCTCAGCGTAAGAAAAACAAGGAATTTATACCAAATGGTGGTGGACTGTTACAGACATTAAAAGCTCCTCTTGGAAGACAGGCATTCGTTTGCAACTGTGCATCATATCCACTTCTCAGCTACTAATCAAGGAATTCTCTTAGAACTTTCATTTGTTTTATAGTAATATGCACAAATTTGTTCTGTATTGCATACTGCTGGTAGATTACTGTGGGACAGTGATGGTCGTCACTAATGAGCTGAAATCTGGCTTCTACCACATCACTGGCTTAATAGCATTTTGTGTCACATCTCTGCATTTTTTATTATCATTTTTCACAATGTGTGATACAATCCATCATGCCTTTATTGTACAGTCACAGTACTAAAGATAATAACCAATTGCTAGGATTTATTTTGAAAATTAGTTAAATAACTGAGGAAGTATAGCAAAGAAGCATAGAAGGAATTCAAGCTGTACTAAACACTGAACGTTCACAGCAGTAAAACTGAGATTGATTAATTTTGTAATATACTGGCCTTATAGTCACAACTATATTTTATATATTTAAATATATTTTATGTTTTTTAAGCTATATGTTTATTATGTGGATATTGACTTCAGATGTGGGATTAACGTTTATTTAGAGTTAACAGTGAGCATCAGCAGATGGTATAGTTTGCATATACACATTCTTCTTCTCTGAAATATGAACAGACCTGCAACCTATCTGAGAATTCATCCATAACAAACATTATAGACCAATTCTCTGCAGTGCTCTTCTGGCAGAACCAGGTGAATCTATGGGAAAAAAAAAAAAAAAAATACTGCTCATCTTCAATCCCTAAGTGCAAAGACATATCACTGTGAACTACACCTACACAGTCAAGTTTAGTACTTTCCTTTTTGGAGGTCCTCACAAGTAACAGAACAGCTGCAAACAAAACAGTTTTTTCCACTTGCTTTAAAACTTAGTAATTTATGACACATATGTTGTCTTTAAACCAGCATTAACATATCTTGATTGACTCCCTTTTATGACAAGATAAGCAAAAATTATGAAGGCAATGAAAAGCAAGTGAAACTGTTTATGGGACATACATAGCAGGGCAGCTTGCCCTGGATCCCATCCTACTCCCCAGAGCATGGTTGGAGAAGCAGAACATGGGTACACCTTCAGAAGTGCAGCAAGAAGTAGTTCCCAGCTTCTAGATGGTGTTAAATCCAGGTTCCTGCTGATATTGATCTATGAGTTAGCAAGATTTCGATTCCTTTTTTTTTTTTCTTTTTTTAAATTAATTTCTGTGAGAAGGAAAAGATAGAAAAGAGTTCCTCTCACCATTTGTCTCAAATGTGAGTCATAAGAAAGCAGCAATTATTTAAAGCAAAAACCCTTACTGTTATGGCAAGTATCCCTCAATTTTTATTCTCATGTCTTTACTTTTTGACAAATTTAATGAAAATAGACTGATGATTCTTTAAAATACGAGCACGAAAGTGCTGCTGCTTAGGGGAGGCAGCTACACAAAAAAAGAAACTGGCACCATTTTGGTCTGAAAATGAAGAAGGTGAGTATAGATCCCAAAATAATATCTTTAATCTTACTTTTCACTGTTAAAATACGTATGTACTTGGGATCTCAGATATAATCTTTTTCTTTAATTATGATATGTTCTAAAGCACTTTAGAACCTTAACCAGTCATATGACATTCATAAATATGCACAGAATTGCATAAAAACAAAAGTTTCAGAGCTCTGACATTCAAAAGACTTTGCTTTGTTCATTATAGGTCAATACAAAGGGTAAATGTACTTCAGAAAAGAAAAAGTTTATCCAAATTTGTCTTCCCCCTGAATACATACCTTGGAAAATATTCAGTAACATTCTCTGATCTTTGATGTGTTTCTGAGAGGCAAGAACAAGCAAAAGATTTTAGGGTTAAAGCCAAGCAAAGCTTGGGAGCAGTGAACATAGAAGATCTTTACAGTGAAGGACACAACCAGCTACTGGCATCTGCTTTTCTCAGATCCCCTTGTATCATATTATAATTCAAGCGTTAAAGGTTTTTTCCCCGTTAGTTACCTTTCCAAGCCTACAAAAACAGTGAAATCAGATTTGTATTCTCAAATTTGTATTAATTTCCTATTAATAAAGAGCCAGGTATTCCACATTGTTACATTATAAATATTCAATTTTTTAGGAAAAAAGGTTATCAGCATTAGAAAAAGCAGTCTGAATCACACGTAAATCATGTAAAACCATGCTCTCCTTTTCCACTACAGATCTCCAGCATTCTCCATTTAACTATAGAAACTTTTGTTATAAAATGTGAGATAAGGCCGTAGAATTCAAAATAACTACAGAATAAATATACAAAAAGATACTGCAGAGAGAATTAAATTTCCTGAGCCTGATTTATTGAATCAGCTGAATTCTGTCTTTCTCTTGGATATGAAGAATTGATAGATTTCCAATTTTATTTTCCTAGAATTCAAACTTCTAAACTTATTTTATCTATATAGTATTCATATTTATTGTAGAATCTCAGCTTCAAATATAACCTAAATGTGAAAAATGGCACAACTGAATAGCATCTAAGTCAGAGTAGTTCCAACTGACCTAATAATCATCGTTGATTTTTTCTCTAAAATTTTATTACCAGAGAAATTTGAATGAACAACTGTTAATCGGGTGTTTGAAGATTCTGTGTTCAGTTTACACATCTTCAGTGCTACCAAGTGGACATCTTTAAACCCTAACTTTGATAACTCTACACGAGCTTTTTGTTTTTCTCCTCAGTACAATTATTGAGCCACTACAACCAACTTGTCAGTAGTTCTTAAAATGAGGCCTCTGGATTTGGAATCCTCTTTCCCCAGTGGCCCACCATGGCAGTAAATTATCTCCTGGAAAAGCCGCAGCACACAAAGCCTTAATCCTTAAACAGATTAGGCAACTGGCCTGGCAACTGGCCTCCATTTTTATTACTTGTTACTAGTCTTATGCTAGGCTGTGATAGTTTATTTAACTGGTATAATCTCATTCCCTAACAGCAACAAATATGTTTGACTTTTCAGTGGACTTTGTATTCAAGGTAATTTATAGTTCATTTAACTGGAAAATCAGCTTCCAAATTCATATCGGCTTTGAGATCTCAACAAATTCTACTAAGGGAGAAAACCAAAAGTAGTTGAAGTGATTTTCTCCAGCTCTGGTAGTTGACTTTGATTGTGATGAGCTATTTTCATGTCCAAAGCATGCTGAAAGTTTGTCAAAAATAAGTTTATTTTCATTCCCGAATGCTGTAGCTTTAAAGGAAAATAACCTTGTTAATTTTAAATGGAACTGCCAAGACAAAAATTGTGTGGGTAGAGGAATGTAAGAATTCAATTGGAAAACCATGGTACAATAAAGCAAAACAGTAGTTAGCTTGGACGGGAGATACGATGGTAATTAATACCCAGCGATTATATTCTCTAGTAAGTGTTGCACCCTACATCTGATCAAAAGCTTTCCATGATAACTTTGCAATCAGAATACTTTTTCTTTTCAGTACAAAATTTTTGTTTTGCAAAACATTTAGAAGAACACATTTTAGAAAGGAAGTAAGGCAAGTTTTCTGTTTTGTGTAATTCTTAAGGATTTTGACCTATCTGCAAAAATGAAATGCTGAAGCTTCTTGTAATGAACCCCTCCAAATTCTCTTACTCATGCTGCTCTGACATTTCAGGTTCAGAGAATAAGACAGAGATAATGGCCCAATGAAATTAAAAAGAGAGGATAAATGAAATCAGAACTGAACTTACATTTTCCACGTAGCCCACTTCAGTTACCCTTTTTAATGAAATCTATCACCTGTGGAGACAAAAAGAATTCCCATAAAGTACAATTTCAGAGAAGTCCTACTGATAGAAATGTAATTACCTGTGCTTGTTTCTGTGGCTGTGACTGTTTCACTCTGGTGGACAAGTAGGATCTATCAGTGAACAAAACATAGTCAGAGAATCATAGAATGGCCTAGGTTGGAAGAAACCTTAAAGATCACCCAGCTCTAATTCCCTGACGTGGGCAGGGCTGCTACCCATTAGATCAGGCTGCCCAGGGTCCCATCCAACCTGGTCTTGAACATCTCCAGCAATGGGGCATCCACAGCTTCTCTGGGCAGCCTGTGCCAGTGCCTCAGCACACTGAACGAAAAAATTTCCCCTAGCATCTAATCTGAATCTTTTAGTTTAAAGCCATTCCCCTTTGTGCTCTCAGTATAAGATCACGTAAAATGTTGGTCTCTCTCCTTACTCTAAGTTTCTTTTATGTACTGGAAGTCCACAATGTTGTCTCCTTGGAGTATCCTCTTCTGAACTCGGCTGAAGAAGCCCAGCTCCCTATTCCTTTCTTTATATGAGAGGTGCTCCTGTTTTCTGATCACCTTCATGATCCTCATCTGTACCTGCTTCAACAGCTCCATGTATTTCTCATGCTTGGGGCCCAGGCTTGGATGCAGTACTGCAGATGAGACCTCATAAGCGCAGAGTAAAGAGGAACAATCACCTCTCCCACCCTGCTGGCCATCTGTCTTCCGTTGCAGCCCAGAATATAGTTGGCTTTCTGATCTGCAAGCTTATACTGCTGGCTCATGTCCAGATTTTCATCTACCAAGATCTCCATGTTGTTCCCCACAGGCCTGCTCTCAATTTTTTCTCTGAGCCTGTGCCACAGGTCTGGGATTGACTCAGGTGCAACACCTTGCGCTTGGTATTGTTGAATCTCATTATGTTTTTGTGAGCCTGCTTCTCAAGCTTGTCCAGGTCTCTCTGAATAGCATCCCTTCCTTTTATTGTATCAGCTGTACTACTAAGCAAACTTTGACTGCAACCTTACTGAGGGTGCAGTCAGTATCATGGTCTTTGGTATTAATAAAGAGTCTGAAGAGCACAGGTCCCAAGACAGAACCCTGGGATACACCATTCATCATCAACCTCCAACCGAACACAAAACCATTGGCCACAACACTTTGTCCACCCTTTAAATCCAGCTCTCCAAATTTAGAGATAAGGATGTGGTGTCAGATCATGCCAAAGGTTTTGCAGAATTCCTGATACATGACATCAGTTGCCCTTTTTTTTGCCTACCAATCCAGTCTTCTGCTTCATTGCAGAAGGCCACCAGATTGGTGAGGCATGATCTGCCCTGGGTGAAGCAGTGAAGGCTGCCATGGATCACCTCCTTGTTTTGCATACGCCTTAATGTATCTTCCAGGTGGATCTGCTTCATCATCTTCCAAGGCACAGACATGAGGCTCACTGGCATGTAGTTCCCCAGGTGCTCCTTTCTTCCTTTCTTACAAACAAGAGTGATGCTTCCCTTTCTCCAATTACAAGAGACTTTGCCTGACATCCATTACTTTTCAAATATGACAGAAAGTGGCTTGGCAACCACATCAGCCAGTTTGTTAAGGACCCTGAGTATTTATGTCATCCAGTCCCAAAAATTTGTACATATTCAGTCTCATGAAGCAGTCCTGAACTTGCTCTTTGCTTATAATGACAGGAAATTTTTCTCTTCCAACACCTCTCCAGGTTCAGAGACATGGAAGTTGTGGGAAGCTTGACTGAGGCAGACAGAGGCTAAGAACTTGTTGAGTACCTCAGCTTTCTCTATGTCTGTTACATCCTGTTCTCCCTTCTCATTTGTAAGAGGGGGGTACATTCTCCTTTGTCTATCTCCTCTGATCTGTATACTTATAGAATCTTCCTTGTTGTTTTTCATATCCCTTACCAAGTTCAGTTCCAGATACAACTTAGTTTTCCTGATTCCACCACTGCACATCTTCATGGGATCCCTGTTTTCTTCCCAGGCAAATTATCCCTGCTCTACTGCCTGTATACATCACTCTTCTTCTCAGTTTGAGCTGCAGGTCAAACCACGCTGGCTTTTCACATCCTTGGCTTTTTTTTCCTATGCTTTTCATTGTAAAATCATGCCTCCAGGGAACAAGTTACCTTCAAGTGATACTCCAAAATACCTGCCCTCCACCCAGTACATCTTCTCTTGTAGGGTTCCTGGTAGTTTGATTTCCCGGTCTGAGCTAGGTGCATAACTAACACTACTAACTTATTCCACTCAGGATCGGTTGCATTATGTGTAGAGTAGGTTATTTCTTTGAACATCCAGTGTAGAACATGTAGTTAGTCATGGTGCCAAAAGAAGTTTTGTTTCTCTGCCAACAATTTCTGAAGTGCTTCAAATCCCATAATATGCTGTTAATATCCCTTTTTCAGTCAGGATGTAATGGGTTTCTGATCCTCAGTATCTCTGGCTCCAGGACCCCAGAGGTGAACTCTGGGTTTCCCCTGGAGATTTCTTCCAAAAGATACAGGTGATTTCATGAGCCATACCTGCAATGTAAAGCACATTTTGCACATCTATTCCATTATGTATGGGATCAAGGTATACTGCATAAGCAATGTCCTGCTTAATTTATTCAATCTTCTTGTTGCTCAGGAACTCACTCAAAATTTTTCCAATTTTGAGTCACTTGGTAGAGTGTCACAAGCAGACTATAGTCTGGAACATTCGTTCTCCAGAATCCCACAAGATCTAGGCTTGTTTCTTTTTTGTTATTTTATTGGGAAATCGTTGTTATCTCATTGATCATATCCATAGGGATAACTTTTGAGATCCCCCTGCCACTCCAAAAATACAGATGGGTTCTGCATTTTGATAAGTTGATGGCATTAGGGTACAGTGTATGCTGGTGTCTGCTCAGTTTTTGTACTCATGGGTCTGATGTGCCAGGTAATCAGATCCGTATAGTCTAGTAGGCCAGCTGTCCTTTTCTTCTGCCTGAAGGAAGCAGAGCCTCTCTAGACCAGATCAGTTCACTTGATTCTGTCAGAAGCAAAGCAAAAGTTTCTTTATTCAAGTCAGAAGTAACATCAGCCCTTTTGATCCCTGTAGAGGAGAACCCTATGGAAGCTGGAACAGTGGTTTTTCTAGGACACTTATTGGCTACTATTTTTCCTTGTAGTTCACATGCCTGATATTCTAGTGTCAAGGTAGGCTTGTCATCCCACTTCCTTATGTTCTCCCTATGCTTATTCAGATAAAACCATTGGGTGCTATGTGCGGTGTGTCCAGGATGCTCTCTTGAGCAGAAAAATGCTGACATTTAATAGCTGACAAGCTGGTTTGTATGGGTGAGGAGGTAGATGTACTTTCTTCAGGGTACTGGGCCTGTTGGGACTGTTCTCCATAGACAAGATACAGGCCTGCAAGAGAAGAGAGGTGTTTTCTTTGTATTGCCAGAGTAAGCCAGCAGTTAAATCCACTGTGGTTTCTCTCCATCACCCTAGGTTTTTCTGCTGGCACACTGACATACTACAAGGGTGTTCTTCCACAACTTGGACCTTGCACACCAGATTTCATCAGGATCTTTGGGTACCTGGTCATTTTCCATATCACTATAAACTATCTCCAGCAGAGCTGGAGATCTTTTCCATGGTATTCCACTTTCCTGGTTGATACATAATATCTTCCTTGAGAGCATACCTTTCCTTCACTCCTGACAAGAGTTTTTTTCCAGAGACTGAGGGTCTCCATCACTCAGTCAGTGTGTCTTTCCCTAGGTAGGGATTCCTGCTGCTTGGCTTCTTTGCCTCCTAATTCCTGCTATCATGTCATCAGAGCAGTCAAATAAGAATGTGCTCTTCCAGGTGAATGCTGAAATCATGTCTTTGACTATGTATATATAATTAACCTACTAATCAATTGTGATATCACAACAGAGAAATGTCAGTGTTTAAAATTACTTGTAATGCTTTATTTTCTCACAAAAAGCTGTCTTAGGAGGATTGTGTGAAATACCAAATAGCCCACAGTTTGCACCTGACAACAGAGATGTGCTTGAAATCTTCAAACATTTTACTTTAAAAAAAGAAAAGCAGCCATCAGGCAATCCATAGTAAAGAGGAGCATAGAACTGGGCACAGAAATGAATCAGCACTCTCCAATATTAAAATATCCATTAGCAAATATCAAGTTGTCAGTGTATCTTTCCGTATGTTATGAATAGATGTTGCTGAGCTAGCTCTAACCTGTTCCTCCTGGAAATGAAATAGGATAGGAGTCTGATTATGAATTTTGTAAAGAAGCTGCATTTTATTTCACTTCATGCCAAAAAAAGCTCAAGTCAAATGTCAGACACTTAAATCAACAGAGTGCTGCACTAACTATTTAATTTGCTCCTGCTGGTTAGTAATCAATATATTACAATGTACAAAAGATGTAACGTATTCTATCACTCCAAGGTCCAGAAAAATTTAAAAGTTCATTATTTTAGCAAATAAAGAGTGCAACTCTTTTATTAACTACATGGAGAAAAATAATTCTATCAAAGTTGTAAAGTATATACTATGAAAATGTAACTATAGCATAGTTTCCCATAAACCATCTCCACACATAGAGTTCTGCATATAAGAAATCACAGTGGATTTTTCTTAATCATCTTAATAACCTCTGTATGTAAGAATCTCCTCTACAATGAAACCTTCCCTTCTTCCTCTAAAGTAGTAAGGGGTAAAACATTAATTTCATGTTTATAGAGAAGATTCATGAATATGACACTGAAATTAATGCTAGGTCAGTTAGAAAAAGGATTTACATAAAATAATAATGTTCCAGTTTGTGTATTGCGCTGCAAACTAACACAGAAATACTCTGCTATAAACTGAAATCAATTGTATACATTTGAACAAACTATAAGATTTATTCTCTGATGAGGATTTAGGAAAAAAGAGAAAAGAAAAACAGATACCTTCAGAATTGGTGCAGAAAGATTCAACCAGAAAGTGAAATTGAACTCAGTAAAGACATTGGTGTATCAAACATTCACTTTGCCTTGTTTTCAGACTGTAATTTTCCATTCAAATAAAGAACAGTACAAGGCTAGCCATTGAAAGACTGCAAAGCACTATGGTAGGAATTTTTTAGCCTCATTCTGCAGTCACGTCAATCACAAGTTCCGTAGATCAAGGTGAACTGCTCAGGACATGCAGCATTTACTATGAAAGTCTTGAAGTAAATTAGGTACCCGAACAGTAACTGAGAAATTGGCATGTGACATTTTTAAAGTGCTATATGTATTGTTAAGACAGGGAAGTTCTTGGTGTGTGACATCCTTTTGCACACATTGTGCATAGAAATGTTGTGGCTAGCAGCTATACTTCATCACTTGGTATGCAGGCTCTTCTCTTTTTCTCTGTCAAAGGCTCCTGCTGCCATTGCCTGTCTCCATCATATGAGGGAATAAGGGAAGAGCTGAAATTGTTATATAGGATCCCTCAGAACTTCAAGTCAGCTTGTGGGAAAAGTACAAGGTCTTCTTCCGAATACCTTGGTCAGAGACGCTTGGCCTCTTCTAAGTATCTCACTGTGGGGTCTGGAGTGTTTCTGAGTCGAATCCGGAGCAAAGTCTCTATGGGACAGGAGGGGGTGGAAGAGCATTCATCCACATGAGATGTGGGAAAAACTGTCACTGTCACAGAAATTAACTCCAAGTCAATCCAGGAGCTCACACAAGGTAGAGAGTGCACTTTTTTTGGAAGGGAGAAACTACCACATGCAGAGGTTGGGGAATTTGGCATGACTCTTGCTTAAGTAACACTTTCCTACTCCAAGTAGATCAGATCTCACAGCAGAGGTCCTACAGATGTTGCAAAAATGTTTCACCTTGAAGAGGAGGCCTGAGAGACAGAAAACTTTCGCGTTACCATATCTGGAGAGATCACAAAAATCACAGAAAGATGTGACATCCACATCACCACAACCTCTTCTCAGGAGTATGTATCACATTTAAGATAGTTTTATTGTAGTTTTACTATAATTACTGATAGCTTTACTGTAGTTATCATGATTATTTTAAAACATTGTTTCAAGCTATTTTAACTGATCTCTAATATGCTCTTGCAGAAAAATATTCAACAGAAAAAATGTCAGTAATCTAAAAAGCAAATATTCAATTTCTCATTTTTTTTCAGCTAAGTTGAAAACAGTGATGATTTGAAATCCCACTAAATACTAGCTCAAGTAGGCATTTAATTATTCTTTGTAACTTTATTGTTACAAAAAAAAGTTAGAGTTAGTATAAATGGAATATTTAACTTGAAATCAACTTTTTGTTATCAAAATCAATCACCAGAAAACAAATTTTGTTAGCAAATAAGCAAATATTAATGTTGCTAATGTAAATCAAAGATTGACAAAACCATTTTGGCAGCATTATACAGTAAACACTCATGGTATTCCCTGTACATTTTGCTGTAAGTGGAGACACGAGGCACTGATTTATACTGACGCTCAGCCATCTCTTCAAAAGGTGCCTAAGAGAAGAAATTGCTTCTGCAGTTGTTTCCATCATGGTCTTTCAAGCTGATCTTAAAGGACTATGTGTTCTCAATGAAAGATTTGTTTCTCTACTCAATTCCTCTGCCTACAGAGGAAGGATTATCCTGTCACATCACTGGAAAGTTTAACAGTCTCATGAGCAAAGTCCAGATACCTCCAGTACAAAATATTCCCAGCACAAGAGATGGAGCATGTCTACCAGGTGGTGGTAATAGAGCTTAAGTACCAACCTGCAGTTGGCAGCAAGTCTTCTGGGAACCCCTCATTCCCAGATTCATCTCAATGCTAAAGTTCTGCAAGGTGGTAAATGAACATATTCAGGACATAATTGGCCACTGCAATGACAGCTGTCCTCATTTCAATATGACAAGTTAATTAGAGGGCTGGAGCACCTCTCCTATGAAGAATGATTGACAGATTTGAGCTTGTTTAGCTTGGAGAAGAAAAGGCTTCAGGGAGAAAACTTTGCATCCTTCAGTACTTAAAGGAAACTTATTAAAAAGATAAAGTGTGACATTTTACATGGTCTGATAATGATAGGAGAAGGGAAATAGTTTTAAGCTAAAAGATGGGAGATTTATGTTAGGTATTAAAAAGAATTTCTATGATTCCATGATCCCTCACCTCCTCTCCTTGGTATAAGCACACAGTTTATCCCTGTCTTTCTTGCCAGAAAGTACAATTACTTTTCACGTGTTTCTTCTCTTTGTCTTATACACGACTTGGCAACTTCCTTTTTCTCCAAAACTTGCACCGAAGAATGAAGAGCTTCTTTCAACATGGGAGATCCTGGAGTTCTTTGCTGCATTACTGAATCTTATGGTTGTGAGAAACTTCTTCAAGCAGTAGAGAGTCTTTGCTATCCACAGTTATCCTGGAATGGGAATTCTAGCTTAACATAAAGTACCTCTACAGGGTCGTCATTGGAGTATTTGATTAGGCTTTTTCTTTTTTCTTTTTTCTTTTTTTTAGGGAAAGGGTTTTCTTAAGAGTCTGCTTTAAATCTTCATTACCCTCAGTGTACACAAAACTTAATTACAAAGTTTTCATTAAGTCTGTGTCATCTGACACATGCATGCTACAATCGGTATCTCAGCAGAAGCTCTTCAAGAAGACAAGACCACATTTTTATAGGTAGCTCTACATAAAGCAGTGACATGCAAAACCCCATAACACTAAAACCAAAGCGCAGTTTCTGATACCCAGGGAGTTTCCACATCATGAAGTGGAAAAAGGGGGGCTGAGTTTGAAGCAAAGATGGGATGCCCAAGCAAAGCCCTACGGAAAACCTGAGAAAAACACTAGGATACAGGCAGTGCACACTGGATTTCAAGAAAGGAAGCTACAGTGCAGTCACATTTCAGAGAATCTTATCTTTTATCCAAACTAAAGAGAATAAATGTATCCATCGTTTGATAAAGATACTTTCATTGTGTGTCTCTGATCTATCCTGCCTCACCACATGGCCTTCTGAGCTATTCCTCCTAAATGCCGGGAACATTTTGATAATTAATTACCTAGCAATTACAAACTTTTTCACCACCATTTTTGTATCATTTAGAATAGAATTGCATGTGTACCTGAGAATGACATGATACTTGCAAACTCTCATCAGTCCTCTGATTTTACATGCTGAATTATCCAACATCTTGTCACCCCGCAGCTATCTTGACCCCAGTTTTCTGAAGCAGGATTGCACTGCCACTCTGGGAGCAAGTGTGCTCTTCTCCTTTAAGCCCTCTCTTTTTTCAGGTTTTCAGCATCTGGCATTTCCTATATTATTTAAACACTTGTTAACCTTACTATCCTTTACACAGCTTTCAAAAAATACATTTTGGTGAGCAAACTCAACAAGGCAACAAGCAAACTCAGTAGACCTCTAAGCAAGAGAGATGTGTGGCTTTGAGCTGCAGTGCCAGGATGTTCATCTTCCAGTGTCAGGATGTTCATCTTGCATGTGCTTCTTCCCCTCACGTAAATATAGCCTGCTCAGGTTGAGGTCCTCAGCACTAACAACTCTGGAATGTTATGCTGCTTTTCATCATGAAAGGTGAGACAGGCCCCATAAGTGAAAGTAAAAAGGCAAGAAGGCTTCACAGTGACTGAGAATAAGGGGGGGTGAAGGGGAATAGTTAGAGATAGTTTATAGAAACAAGAATGTAGAGCTCGTTAGAAAATAAAGGATGGCAAACACTGGGTCTGAGATAGTGAGGGGGATGAAGGCCATAAAGATAAGGGTTTGAGAACAGCCCGAGGACATTTGGCAGGGAGGTGATTAGATGTCCACAGGGCAACAAGAAACCGATTCGGGGGGATGGCCCCCCAGAGGCCAGGAGTTTACAGCAAAAACAGTTACAAGCCTCTGTGAGAAAGATTACAGATCTTCATCCCACGACCCACTACACACACACACAAGAGAGGAGGGTCTGCATGCTAACGAACCTCTCAGAGGTGTAATGAATGTGTATCCAAATTCCAGGAAAACTATTGATTATGTATTAGTTCAGCCTATATCTCTAGCACAATTTTTCCAGACGGTGTGCAAGCTAGGCAGATCTATCCCCCTTGCACCCAGTGTCTGCGCAGCACTGAATAAACCATACCTGCTTTATAACTGCTTTGTGGTTATAGAGTTTGATTCTGAAAGTGATCTGGCTTCTAAACTCTTTACATACTTTGCTAGCCAGTGTGTGAGGCAGAGCCAGTCTCTCAGCACAGCCAATTTTCCAAGCGTCATCTTCCAAAAGAGGCACATTTTCACTTACAGAATTGTTCCAGCTCACCTCTGTTGTTTACAGATAGCACACAGGAATGAGAATAACACAAGAATATTGAAGAATATATATATATGTGTGTGTGTGTGTATGTATGTATATAAAAGATCATCAGATGCTTAACACATAATTATAGTTAATCATTAATACAGGTTTTTATCACTGTAACAAAGAGAAGCCTATTTCAGAAACAGCTGTTCATTACAGTAATTACTATACCAATGAAATAGGGTTGGAAGAAGCTTCAGTTTAAATGGAGGTTGAAATGCTGATATGAAAAAGTCAATTTGGTGTTTGAAAAAGCAAAATACATAGAGTACACACCCATATGTAAACAATATCTGTCACTGCAAACCAGACACATATTTCAGTGTTTACCTTCCACCAGAAATCACTAGAGTCAGAATTTAGAAAAGAAATTTCAATTACTATTTTCTTTCTTGTTTTCTAATTTATTTCTCAGCACATTTTTAATAGACCAGAATGCATTTACAGTATGCAATAATAAATATTTCTTAAAAAAAAGAAGAAAAGAAAGACCTTTTTGGCATTTTTTTTTTGCATCGTTCAGTTCAGTTGTAAATCCCAACTTGACAATGCTCAGCTGTTTCTAGTTGTGTAATAACAATTTCCATTTTCCTTGACAAGGCTATGTTTTCATTTGTCAGCTAAATGATTTGAAAGTACGGAAAACCACTCAAAATAAGAAGTTACTTTTTCGATTAAGTCTTTTGACTATACAGTGCTAAGTCACTGCCTACCCTCTCTCTTTCATGAACCCTATTGAACATTAGTTTTTCAGCAGTTGTTGTCACTGAGGTAAGATTTAATATTACTGGCAGCTGCTGGAAATGACAGTGTTCACTGTTTCTCATAAAGGCATAGAAAAAGCATTGCAGAAGAATAGTCCTCAGTCAAAAGTTCTCAAAAAAATAATAGGTGATCTTCCTGGGGCTGATGGGACCAAATACATACTTTTCATTTTTCTGGTAATCATGAAAAGAAGCAGAATTTCATCTCATTACGCTAAACAAAGAGAAGTAGAAGAAAGGTCAGAAGAACCGTCCAACACGTCACTCTCTAACTTCTCAGAAGGACAGAGGAAGAAAATAAAATGGAGGAGAAAAAAAAACACAATAATTTGTGTGTCGAAATAAAGAAAAGAAAATAATTACTAATGAGAAAGTGAGAGAAAGAGAAGGAGTGACGGAGTGAGGGAAAGAGTGAGGGAAGGAGAACAGAAGGGAAGGAGTGCAGGAGGGAAGGAGTGCAGGAAGGAGGGAAGGAATGCAGGAATGCAGGAAGGAAGGAAGGAAGGAAGGAAGCAAGGAAGGAAGGAGGGAAGGAGTGCAGGAAGGAGTGAAGGAGTGAAGGAGTGAAGGAAGGAAGGAGTGAAGGAAGGAAGGAGGGAAGGAGTGAAGGAACGAAGGAAGGAAGGAAGGAGTGAAGGAGTCAAGGAGTGAAGGAAGGAAGGAGTGAAGGAAGGAAGGAGGGAAGGAGTGAAGGAACGAAGGAAGGAAGGAAGGAGTGAAGGAGTCAAGGAGTGAAGGAAGGAAGGAGTGAAGGAGTGAAGGAGTGAAGGAGTGAAGGA
>NW_024884811.1:7388748-7429620 GCF_019232065.1 Centrocercus urophasianus
GAGGAAGGAAGGGAGGGAGGGAGGGAGGGAGGGAGGGAGGGAGGGAGGGAGGGAGGGAGAGAGGGAGGGAGGGAGGGAGGGAGGGAGGGAGGAAAGATCAGTGTGGAAATAAAAGGCAAGAACAGTTATTACCCACTTGTCATCAGCAATTGATGTCCAGTAAGCTTTTGGGAAGTGCCTCAATATGGTAGCTGATGTTCAGAAAGACCAGCAATTTCATAATGGGAGTACATCCTTCCACTTCACCTTCCTTAGCATTTATTGCTGAGTGTGTTATTGCACAGTATAGAATATCTCTTTGATTGGTTTAGCTCAGCTGCCCTGGCAATATCTTCTCCTCACCAGCTTAACTAGAACAGCTTTGATATCACACCAAAGTTTTGGCTAAACAGTGTTGTCACATCATCCAGATTCTCTCCAGTTCTCCACACAAAACCAGTAGGTTGGGCTGCACAAGAGACTGGCACCGGACAAAACGAGAACAGCTTGTAATTGCATAATGTATTCATATATTATTATTTTTTTTACTTCCTCTTCTGTGCTATTCAACTATCACAATCCACAGGTTCTACCTTTTTTCCAACTCTCTCTCCCGTCCCACTGGGGAGGGCAGGGATAAGCAATGGTGGTGCTGTGCTTAGCACTCAGCTGAAATTAATTACATCAAGATACTATCTTTCCATTCTATAAGCCTCTCCCAAAATGTCCATAGGTACCTATAGTCACTTAGGCCCCATCTAACAATGGGTTCTCTCAAGGCAGAAAAAGCAGTATATATGATTCTTGGGTGCCAACACCAGCTTAGACTGAGTGATTGCTACACTCACTCAGTTCCTCGCAAAGTCGGCCTGTTGTTAGTTCTGCGTTGTCTCCCCAAAATAGATAACACAGATTACAATTTACGTTCTCCCAAGGGTAAATCTCATTGAAGCACACAGTTGATGTGTGCCTCACCCACCTAATACACTCAGATCCTTAAGAAAAAAAAAAATCCCATAGGTGTGTTTGACTTTTCGCAAGATAGGAGCAGTCCATGCAGCATTTCCTCACTAGCTCCTTATATATACTTCATGTATTTTATCTCTTTCTGAACAAAGTCCCTATGTTAATCCACCATTCTATGGCATTTGGTATCTTGATGGTAGTATAGATTTATATTAACTGGAGCTGAACCCCACATCTTTCATTGCCACCCTGCAACGCTGTGAGCACAGAAAGGCTGGCACTGAGACAAGGAATTTAAACACGTCAAATGCCTAGTTCACAAATCTGTGGCATAATGTTCTTGATTTGTCAGATGACTTCATATCTATGCCTTGCTTCCCTTTTTAATGTCCTATAAATTCAAACTAAATTAAAAAACATATATAAATTATTCTTCAATAGTGAAGTGATAATGACTTGGGAAGGGTAGAAAGTCATTATTGTATCATTAAAACTGAGATATGAAGCCTATGGGAAACCAAACATTTAATAGAATTTCACAGTAGTCAGCTCTTACCCAAGTCTATCCAGGTTGTGGACTCCTAACTGGAGCAGAGCCACCAGAGTCAGGCAAACTGGGGCCAGGAGGGACTTCAGTTCAAATGCTGTGCAAAAGCTGGCTTCCAAAGCCTCTGAAGTCACAGAAGGAGGAGGATGGAAGCTCTGCAGACAGGAACTGGGGTGGGAGGATGGAGCATGCTTGCTCTTTGCCTGGTCAAACTCCAGGTCTAGAGGGAAGCTTGCATAAGAAGTGAGCGTGGAGAGAGGTGATGGCTGATCACAGACTGGTGAAGATGACAGCAGACAGAGTCATATCCAGCTGGGAAAAGAAATCCAATGCAGTGCAAGTATTGCAGTGTACCAGACCAGAAATGACCCAGCTTGAGTTTCAGTATCCGTATTGAGCCATTGTGACTGCTATGTTGGAGTGGTGAAGTGTCTGAGATCATCCACCCTGCTGACTACAGCCTTTCACACTTAACCCTTTCAGAGTGAATGTGCTGGTTCCCTTTGCTGGAAGACTGAAAACCAACAGCTGAAAGAAAAGCAATTGGCAACTCTTATGAAGGAAAAAGTAGACTAACGTGCAGCAGGGAAAAAATCACAAGTAGTCACTGACAGAAGTAAAATAGAAGGACCACAAAAAAACAAAACAAAACAAAATTTAAAAGCTGGTACTAGCTCCCCTTTTAACAGGCAAAAAAAAATAAAAATAAAAAAATAAGCAAACAAACAAAAAAAGCCAGCATAAAAGAAAATGCCCATAAACACTTATTTGAATCTTTCAGATGACAACCTGATCTCATATTTATAATAACTCTTTTTACGCCAGTATTTAGACCTTTCTGAAAGTCTGTTTATATGAAAGGATATCTTTAGTCTTCAACTCTGCAATCATTTCTGCTTATGTAATTTAGAGTTGGAGAACCAGTATCATCTTTTGCTGCGTCTTTTGTGGTGAAATATTGCTTCCTCCAGAAATAAAAGTATGGGAGAAACAGTAAGAAGCAGGGGAAAGAAGTGAGGTGACAAAATCATAAGGAAAATTGATTGGGGTGAGTAATTGGAACTGCATTTAAAAAAAAAAAAAAACAACCATCAACAAGACCACACAGTTGCTTTTTGTTTAAAAAATGTTTTGAAACATAGCATCTTTAAATATATTTTATTTTCCGCTCATATAGATTAAACAAAGTTGTGATCTCCTGAGTACAGCTGTTGCAGACAAAACAGCCTCAATCTTTGCTCACTAACAACTACAGAGATTATCTCTCAGTGAGGAAACACCTTTTGGATATTATCAGTTAAACTACAAAACTCCTGAATGTGAAGTTAATAGTTCAGTCCCTCCTGCAAAAATAAAAAATGTTATTTTTCTTTGCAGAAACTGATACTTCTCTTGAAGTTTTTCACTGCAAACTTGTCTCAAACTTAGAGGAAAGTCGTGACAGAAGAGTTATCATTCAGCAGCAGAAAAGCAGTTATGCCCACTCTTTCTGTGCAGAAGAAGAAATGCCTAATTATGCACTATGTAATGGAATTCCTTCTTTTTTTCCAACCAAACTTTCTCCTGAGGGAAGTATCAAGTGAAAGATGTCACACTGTCTTTCCTGAGATGACTGCTTCTTTGAGATCAGGATCACAGCATCACTTGCAAATGTGTCAGAAGATTGAAGCGAAATGAAAGACCTTTGAGAGGGGTCAGATGTGTTCGGGTTTGTACGAATAATTTGAACTGTTTTATTGAAGCAGAGCCTAGAAGTACCATACTTTGTACAAGCAGAACAAAAAGTGTATTTTTTCTCTTGTTTTAAAGAGGTACTCCAGGTATCATGTGGATATCACAGAAAACAATTTCAGAAAAAAAAAAAGAAATAGCTATTTGACTTTGGAAAGTTTCCTCTTATTTAATCTCAAATTTAATGATTACCTAGATATTTCTAGCTGTATTGGAGCTAGAGATCACAGCAAATAGCATAGTACTATATACATTCACTGGGCAGAAACCAAGCAGAGATTTTTCATTTCATTCATCATTTATAACTTACTTCAGAGATTCTACAAAGGAACATGCCTTCACTGTCCAAGTTGATATTCAGAAGAAAAGACTCAGCATGCAAGATACTGACTCTGTCATTGACTTTTCAACCCACTATCACAAGCTGCAATGACTTTTGGCCTTAGCAGAAAATAAGAAATGGCAGCTTAGATCTGAGAAGTTAGGTGCAATTTTTTTCACAAACTGCAGGCATATTTTATTCAACTCCATCACATCTGTCAACAACTTTGTCCTTGCTCTCATCACTCTTCAAATCATTCAGTGAAGCCAAATGTCCCTCTACAGCAGGAGCTGTTTCCATGACTCAAATTGTGTGAGAGCTCAAGGGTCAGAAAAGGAATGAATACTATCAACCCCCAAAAGCAGTCTCCTCCAGAACACAAGAGGCAGAACTTGGTCCCTTCTGCAGCGTCCAGCCCTGGAGGCTTGGTAGCTCTGAGAGAGCTATTCAGCTCCAGGAACTGAAGCTGAAAAACCACCTGTTCTTCAGCTAAACAGTGCCAAAATGTCACCTACTGATCTTTTCTATAGCCCTTTCTATCAGGGCAGAGCTGCAGGAATTGCATTGGGTCATTATTTTTAATTTTAGTTGAAAATCTGACTCTGCCTTACATAAAAGGAAGGATCCTATCTATAAACACCTGTCTTCATGGCTGCTGCCACACCAAAACTTTGTTTTTTATGCTATCAGATTGGTCTGTATAGCTCCAGGCTTGCAGGCATCAGCTGGGTTTCATCTTTCTCAAAGGAGGAAGAAGGCCCTTGGGAAAAACTAGCAGGTCTCACTGTGGGGGCTTTACACTAGGTTCAAAAGGGGGAGAGGCCTGATAGTGAGCCTGCCGATGATAAGATCTGAGGCAAGTTAATAAGATTAGAGGGACAGGTTGCTGTCCTGATGTCTTCTGGCAATACAGCATACTTGAAATCTTATGACGATGAGCCAGGGACTACTGTGACAACAGAAGAAAGCAGCAGGGAAATTCAAGGAAAACACTTCAAAGGTAACACTTCAAAGCTGAAATACCTCTACACCAATTTGCTTGAGAAACAAACAGGAGGAGCTGAAAGCCACCATGCTACTGGAAAACCGTGATGCAGTTGCTGTCACTGAAACCTGGAGGGATTATTCCTACAACGAGAGTGTGGCTATCAACCACTAAAGCTGTTCAGAAGGAACAGATGAGGTAGGAGGGGAAGAAGTGTTATACACTACGTCAAGGAAGGAATAGAGTGTGAAGAGCTGTCCCCAAAGAATGGCCGTGAGCAAATCAAAAGCTTATGGGTGACCGTTAGAGGCCAAGACAACAAAGGAAGTCTTGTGGTTGGTGCCTAGTACAGGCTGCCTGATCAAGCAAATCCTGTTAATAAAACCTTTCTCTACTTACAGAAGGCACTGCAGTTGCAGGCTATCTTCCTGCTGGGGGACTTCAACTACTCTGATGTCTCCTGGAAAAGTAGCACAGTGAGCTGCAGGCAGTCCAGGAGGATCCTGGAATGCATCAAGAATAATTTCCTGAGCCAAATAATAAACAGCCCTCCCAGACAGTGCAGTACTGGGCCTGTTGCTCACCCACCCAAATTAATTGATTGGAATTGATTTCATCAGGATTGGAAGCTGCCTGGGCTGCAGTGATAATGCAGTGGTGGAACTGACATTCCTGACAGATAACAGGAAGAAAAAAAAAATCAGAATGCTAGTTTTTAAGAAAGACAAATTCCAGTTCACCAGGGAATTAGTCAACTAAACACATTGGAAATCTGTCATCAAAGACAAGTGAGCAGTAGGATCTTTGAGGAAGCTTTCCCTGGTGCACAAGAGCAGTCAGTCTCCAAGGTGCAGAAAGTGAGGAATAGAAGGCAAGAAACTGGCATGGTTGTACCAGCACTTGCTGGTCAAACTGAAAAGCAGGAAGAAAATGCACAAGCAGTGGAAGCAGGGATAGGGATACTGCGAGGGGTGTAAGAATGATTATAGGCTATGTAGTGGTGGGATCAGAAAGGTACAACTAAAAACGAACTTGGCAAGGAGTGCAAAGAAAAAGGAATGTTTCTATAAGAACATCAGCTAGAAAAGGAAAGTCCAGAAGTTCGTACTTTCCCTAGGGAGAAATACAAGCAGGATGGTAAGCACAAACAAAGAGAAAGTTGAGGTACTCAACAGTTTTTTTGCCTCACATTTCAGTGGCAACTTCTCTTCACACAGCTCTCAAGCAGGATTGGAAGATGGGGTCTGAGGAAGCAATGCTTCTCACGCTTAAGCAAAAATCAGGTCTTTAACCCCCCGAGGAACTTGAACATCCATAGGCCTATGGGTCTCAATGAGATGCATCACAGATTCCTGAGGGAATTCACTGATATAGTTGCCGACCACCCTCAATGACATTTGAAAAGTCATGGCAGTCAGTCAGGTGAAGTCCCTGGTGAAAAAGAGGCAATGTCACAGCCATTTTTAAGAAGGGTAGAAAGGACAACCCAGGGAATTACTAAGTTTTGAACCTCAGTTCTGTTCTGGGGAAGATCATGGAGCAGATCCTTCTGGAAGCTACACTAAGGCACATTAAAGAGAAAGAGATGATATAACAAAGATATCTTCACCAAGGGCAGGTCCTGCCCGACCAACCAAGAGAACTATGATGGTAACAGCAGCATCAATGAACAAGGGAAGAGCTGCCGATGTTATCTGTTTGGACTTAAGTAAGTGACACAGTCCCCCATAATATCCTTCTCTCTACAATGGAAATATACAGATTTGATGGGTGGACAGTTCAATCATTACAAGGTCATACCCAGAGAGTGATTGTCAGTAAATTGGTGTTCCAACAGATATCAGTGATGAGTGGTATTTCTCAGCAATCAGTACTGGGAATGACACTCTTTAATATTTTCATCAATGAAATGATTGAGTACACTATTGGCAAGTTTTTGGATAACACCAAGCTGTGTGGTGCAGTCAACATACCAGAGGGATGGAATGCCATTCAGAGAAACCTTGACAGCCTCATGAGGTTCAACAAATCCAAATGCAAGATCTTGCATCTGGGTCAAGGTACATCTCACTACCAGTACAAACTGGGCTATGAAAGGATTGAATGCAGCCCCGCTGAAGAGAACTTGGGGATACTGGTGAATTGCAAACTGGACATGAGACAGCCCTGTGCCCTTGCAGCCCAGAAAGCCAACTGGATCCTGGGCTGCATCAAAAGAGGCATGGCCAGCAGGTCGAGGGTGGTGATCCTGCCCCTCTGCTCTGTGCTGGTGAGACCTCACCTGGAGTACTGCATCCAGATGTAGACTCCTCAGTACAGGAGATACATGGACCTGCTGGAGCGTGTCCAGAGGAGGGCCACAAAAATGATTCAAGAGACGGAACACCTCAAGTACAAGGAGAGACTGAAAGAGCTGGGGCTGTTCAGTCTGCAGAAGAGAAGGCTCTGGGGAGATCTAATACGGGCCTTTCAATATCTAAAGGGGAGCTACAGGAAAGAAGGGAGCAGACTCTTTCCTGAGCCTTCTTCAGGTTTAAAGAAAAATGTTGAAGAATACCCCAAGACTTCAAGAATCCACTGAATCTATGCACAAACTGTGATTCAGATTTGAGATTTTAAAACGTATATTTAAATCAGCCACGCAGTGACACACATGGAACATCTGTTATGTAGAAGCTAACAAAAAACTGTCAACAAAAACGTTTTTATTTCTTTGAATCAGCATAGCCAGTTAAGCTTTAGGAGGAGACACATTCAATTCAGCGGAGACGAATTTCCTTCATACAGAGCAACAAATCATTAGAAATTAGCAGTAGCATAAAAATACAAGAGATTGAGAGACAAAGAGAAGTAGACATCAGAATAAAAAAAAATATTGTAGATCATAGAATCGTAGAATCACAAGGCTGGAAACGACCTATAAGATCATCTAGTCCAACCGTCTCCTCATCACCACTGCCACCACTGGCACTAAACCATATCACGCAGCACATCATCCAGACTCCTCTTGAACACTGCCAGGGACGGCGACTCCACCACCTCCCTGGGCAGCCATTCCAGTGCCTGACCACTCTCTGAGAGAAAAAGTTCTTCCTCATGTCTAATCTAAACCTCCTCTGATATAACTTGCGGCCATTGCCCTGTGTCCTGCTCATTGCCTGGGAGAAGAGGCCAAATCCCTCTTCACCACAATCTTCCTTCAGGAAGTTGTAGAGTGCAGTGAGGTCTCCCCTGAGCCTCCTCTTCTCCAGACTGAACAATCCCAGCTCCCTCAGCCGCTCCTCATAAGACTTGTGCTCCAGACCCCTCACCAGTTTTGTTGCCCTTCTCTGCACACGCTCCAGGACCTCAATGTCTTTCTTGTAGTGAGGGGCCCAAAACTGAACACAATACTCGAGGTGCAGCCTCACCAGTGCTGAGTACAGGGGGATGATCACCTCCCTGCTCCTGCTGGCCACACTATTTCTGATGCAGGCCAGGATGCCGTTGGCCCTTTTGGCCACCTGGGCACACTCTCTGCTCGTGTTTAGCTGAGCATCAACCAACACCCCCAAGTCCCTTTCCTCTTCACAGTCATCCAGACACTTTGTCCCCATGGGGTTGTTGTGCCCAAAGTGCAGGACCCAGATAATTCAGTGTTGAATAATGTTAGCTGCTGTAAAACTTTCTAAAATAAGCAAAAATAACATTGGAGATTTGTGGGTTTATTCCTTTTGATAGAAGAATCTGGGGTTTTGGGCTGAGGCAAGGATGGCCAGAGTTACGACATACATGCAGAATCCCTCAGAGCAGGATGAACTGAAGCAAAGCTCTATTGCTTCCCTGTCTGTAAACTAGACTTCTGACTTTTGATGTACTTCTTTAATTTTTGTATAATCTATACATATCACAGCAGCTGACTGATCAGTTCCAGTTTAATCTGTTCTCTGATGGGATGTTTGTCTTTTTAAAGCAATACTAAACTCACACATTAGCCACATTTCATCCCATCACCTACAACCTTGAGAAAGGCTTGCTGAAATCTGGGGGAAAGCAGTTGAAGAAGCAAGTTCTCGTTCTGATCCTGCAGTGCAGCTGAGCCCTGCTAAAAGACAACATGAGAAAGCTTGTGCTGAAGCTGCACACAGACCTAGGAGTCTTTTCTTTTGGCAGAGGAATTAAGAGAGAGACTTTTCCAGATGATAATGTTTTAAAGGTCTTACTCTATTTGTATTTTCCCAGCTGAAAGAATTAAAAACTGGAGTTGACAATATTGACCCACCTCCTCCTCTTAAGCTGAAATAGGATCAGGTTTTTTCCTTTCCATCTCTGCAGAGTGACAGCTGAGTTGGAGCTTGGGGGACCACACCTTCAGAAAGAAAGAACATTAGGAGCATAACTGTGGTGCTTCAAAGCTGCAAACTCTTTAAACGAACCCAGTGAGGAATTTGGAGGACAGTCCTGACTGCAACCCACAGGAGCCTACAGTAGCTGCAAGCATAAAAAAAAAAAGCATCAGGAAAAGAAAAAGTGTGAAAAAGTACATGCAGAAACATGCAGAGTCAAGCAAGAGGTACCTAATTCTGTTTTTAGCTTTGGAAGACACAGCATATATTAGCATACGAGCAAGGTTCTGTATCTCTGTGTTGTTACTGCAAAATTTCATATAGTTCTGAGCCTTTCTCTTTGTACCAAAAGATACTGGAAGAAGAAAGAAAAAGAAAGTGAAATTATTGCTTAACTTATTAGTCTGGCTGTTTGCAAAAAGAACTCACGGCAATTCCGGAAGCTGTGAGCATTCACCATAGTGAGAACAATTCCATATTGCCTGAAAAGGCAATAAAAACTGATTCTGGGTGGTTGATCCACTGCCTCCAACTGCCAGAAACCTAGCCGGAGCAGCCTGCCTGTGATGCTGTGGGTAGTCTTCCTGTGCAGCATAGTGTATCGATCAGCTTCAAACTTCTGTGTGAGCATTTTCCCCTCTCATCTCTGCAGTATGTTCCATTGTCTTGAGAGGGGGCTCAGGTCATAGGCTACCCAGGAAGTCCTTGAGTTAATTGTTTTGAAATAAGTGTTATAAACTACTGTAAAGTGAGTCATCACAAAGAGGCACATTGGTTTTTAGACAAAAGCATTCAAGACAGATGTCATTGAGTGCTTCTTTTGTTTCAAACTAGAAATAAAACTGAGTAATTTGTGATTCTGTGTTCAAGTGTTTTAGAATTGTGCATTGCAGGACTATGTAGAACACAGTTCTTACCACACATCCAGTTCTGTGTTCTTTACCTAATTCGGTGAACACAGTTTAGTCTGCCTGCATTGCTAAAACAATTTCATATATCAAGGTATATATTTTCTGCACAGCTGTTGTAAAAATAGGTTAAGAGTTCTGAATACGGAGGAGGTGAGGATGAACGACTAGATCAAACAGTTAAAGCTGTTTTAGAAAAAATGGTACCTTTCATGGGAAAATTATAATTCTTCAGCAATTCAACTTGCTATGGTGATCACACAGGATGAGAGAAATTATTTTCAAACAAAAACACTGCTGAAGTATCAAAGATTTCAATACGTGAAATGTAATATATTTATTCCAATCTGATAGCAAAAAATATTTGATCTTGTTGGTTTGAATATGATTATATCTCAGTTAAAAATATCTTTTGTATTAGATTTATCTCTGGAATTAGATTTTATTTCTGTATTAGATTTATCTCTGGAAGATCAAAAGGATTTCATTGAGTTTTTTTGCAAAAATCATAGGGGGAGGGGAGGGGAGGGGAGGAGAGGAGAGGAGAGGAAAAAGTCAAGGCAAGGCAAAGAAAAAGGCAAGGCAAGGAAAAAGGCAAGGCAAGGAAAAGGGAAAGGAAAAAGGAAAGGAGAAAAAAAAAGGCTTTCTGCCAGGAAATATATCGAAACACTATTGAACCTTTCGTGACATTTTACTGAATCCAATTTTATGTATTTCCTTTCACTCTTAATCTTGTTATTATAGATTTTTCTCACAACTCTGTATATTGCTGCCTGCACCTGGAGCTGCTTATTCTCAGGACTCCCAGAGCTGTACTGGCACTCTAAGGTTGTTAAAAGTATTTAGCAAAGGAATGACTTGCAACAGGATGCTGTCTGTAAATCTTGAAAGAGTTATTAATACACATGAAATAACGTCCCTCAGTAAATGAAAATAAATTATCCTCATTTCTTTTTTGCTTTTCATACTGATCACCTTTTGTTTACCTGAATTGTTGGTTACTAAAGGAGAACATGAAAAGCTAGTTTCTATAAATAACAAATCATTCTACTACTAATAATAATAATAATAAATCACTTTATCTCTTTTGAAAAAAACTTACTCAAACAGTACCTGTACATCAATTTGATACCACCTTTTATCAGATAGACACAGTACAGGAGATGCACTAAAACAGAAAATGAGAAACACATTGTTAGATGTCTTTTTATACACTACAGTGGCATACTTGACTGTATTCATGTGATAAAAAATGAAGAACAAAGTCTGAACAAAAAATGTGTGCATTTTACTCAATGATAGGACAGTCTGCCTGCCCACATGGAAATGCCCACCAGAGATCAGCAGTGCTAGCAATGGCTTCATATACTTCAGGGCAGAAAGGATGCATGGAATTTCATTTTGCAAGGCTCCAGTTTTTATTGTCTGTTCTGAAGCACTGGTGGATATAACATGCACAGCACAAGCCATCAGCTTTGGTCATCTTTGCAATACTTGAACAAGATCTCTTCCATAAATATGACACCATGAAAGAGTTTTACAGCTTCCTTTCCTTGTACACCAGCTGGGCAGACAGTAGCTTCCTCGACAGTTAACAGATCGCTCCTTGATATTAGTCATGCTGATACCTGCTCTGTCCTACATCCCTTGCTTCTCTCAATGCTACTTTCTGGTGGTAAGTACCTCCGTTCTGCTCCTGTGTATTAGCCACCTCTCCCTTTCAGCTCATATTTGTTTAATGTACCAATTTCCTTTGCTACTTTTCAGATGACATCTAAATGCAAACATCTTGGAAAAAGTATATTTATTGCTGATATCTCATTCCAGAGATTAAATCTGTTCATATTATAATGAATCAGCAGTTCAAGTAGCTACTTTCCATTTGCTTGGGAGTACCCAAGACTTCTCCTCTCTGAATACCTCATATCAGTCAATCTCTGGTGCAAATAGCCAGAGGAGCCATCAGAGGAGCCATCAGACAAATATGACCCCACTGAAGTTAATGGCTAATGGCAGCTCTTTTGGCATGTTGCACACACACTGCCTTTCACCCATGCCACAGACTAAGCCCTCCTGTGAACTCACAGAGGAATGGACAGCCAGTCACTTAGGAGACAAAGACATCAGTTATTCTCCAAACTTCAGCTAGGAGCTAGGCTCTTTGGATGCTGAATTTAGCGATTTTCATCCCTCCTCCTTCCTTTATCTTGACCAGTAACTAACTCCTTATGGCATCACTTGTTGATGTCCTGATATCAACTGCTCTGCAAGCATTGACCATCTGGCTTGAGCAAAGGGAGCCCACACAACTTCAGCCTTAATGACACCATCTTTGCTATCACCGTTGATATGTAGTTCCCTGGTTACTTCCTATTACTACGAACAAAGTGAAACAAAAACAATTTGTTAAGGAAGAATTGCACAGTGCAGTGGCCAACACTTTCTTATGCCTAGGAGCACAATAATGAGATCTCTTGACTCCTTTTGTGAGCCTTCTGTCTCATGATATTGGACTCATGACAATAGCAGGTCGTCTGCCCAGACAAAAAAAAAATCCCTTCCCTCTGCCTGGAAAGGTTTCTGGGGCTGAAAAGGATCAGTAACAAGAAATAAATAATGGGAGAATAAGCAAGGTTATTGTTGACTCTTACTATCTCATTTGCTCTTTCAAAGGTACACACATAGATTTCCTTGCCCTTTACAGCAATACACAAAACATACATGAACTTCTCTTTGAAACCCAGTACAGGCAACAGCTTTATACCCTGCATAGTTTTCAAATGTCCCATAGCATCGTCTTCCTTCTAGAAAAAGCTACTAACCTTCCACATAGAGGCTCTGGGGAACATATTTGTTGTATAATTTTAATTCCTGGGCTCAAATAGCTGATCTTTTCTTGACATACTTGATGCATGACCCTTCAAAAATATTTCATCTCATCCATTAAAACAAGTTTCCTATAGGATTGATTACTGTGGCCTTCTCTTTTCACAGTCCCCAGATGTGATGGAAATCCAAGCGTTACACAGGATCTTTTCCATTTTATTAATCTACACAGGAAGAAAGACATTCCTCCGACTCCCCAGAATTGAGTGGAAAAAGAACAAAGTAATAACTCATTCATTTGGCTTAAGTCTTGTGAGTCAAACAGAAGCTAGCTGAAGTCCGAGTGAATGAATCACCAAAGGACAAAAATGTTGCATTAAAAGGAGACAACAGAAAAGCAGAAAGGGAGGTAGAGAAGGAAGAAAGAAGATCTGTACTAGTAGAGGATATCAAACAGCTCAAATCATGTGAAAAAATTGAAGCAGAGTTGTTTTTCTGAAATTCTTAGTTCTCTTTTTCAGAAGACTCAGTAGGATAAATTCATGTATTTTCCTTGTTTTCTATCCTTTCTAGTACTGTTGAATTGACTAACAGTGAGCCTGTATGGATCTTGGAAGACATTGCCATTGGCCTGATTTGGCTTTCATAGGGCCTCTGCTGCTATTTATATTAGCACTGGAAAGAGGTAGATAAAAGCAAAGGGTATAAAGAATCTATGCAGGATTCCTATCAGGAGTCTCACTAAGTGCCTATGTAAAAACTGGAGAAATAGATTTTAGGGTTATGTTTCTACCAATACGCCTACAGAGCTCCTGATATGACTCTCAAGCTCATGAAGTTCACAAATTTTATCCTGATATGACAAGTCAGTCTAAATGCTCAAAAGTAAAACAGAGACACATCCCTTATTTGGCAGATCTTTTTTATGCTGAACTTTTCACTCAGGAAATCCAACTTCCTTTCAGTGTTTTGTTTTCAGCCAAGTATTTGTACCTAAGATAAGACAAAGATGTCAAATGCTTATGTCATTTTGTTCTATTGTTGAGAAGTACAAACCAATATTTTTGAAGGGTAGAGGGTATTAGATTTACTAAAGCAAGACGGTGAGCCATTCAAGTGGAAGAACAGTCTTTGAAACTTGTATTCCAGTGCTCAGCTTACTCTTGAACTTTTGATTATCAGTAGTGAAAGTCCAAATTTCTGGAGCAAGTGGTGGGAATCCACTTACTGTTAATAAAAATTACAAGTTCTTGAATGCATGTAGCATCTTTCACGGAGTAACAATGCTGGCTGGCTAGCTTGGGAAAAACGACTTGCCCTTTATGAAGTCACTCAATGAAGATTAATCTGCAATAACAACTACATTAATGTCAGAGGTGAAACTAGTAATCAAACATTCATATTCCAAATACTGTAATCTGAAAAACAAGGGATGAAATTCTACCAAATCACCACCATATTTTTAACACTCTCTGCAGCTTTGTAGAGTTGAAGAGAATAATACATGCACCATACATACAACAGTGTAAAAACACCTGCAGCAGGGCATGAAGTGCTACATCACACTTGTGTCATAATAAGGTCCTTTCCTGTCCACACAGACTACTAAGAAACACCAGAATCGTCCATGTTATCAAACAATCACACTGCTGCTAAAGTAGCATATTTTGTTTCAGACCAGATGGGTCACTACACATTAATCACAAATGTTTACTTTGTCTCCCCGCATTGCTGGCCATTGTTCATAAGGACAATTTATCTGGAGTTGTTTCTCTGAATGCCTCCTCAATCTTGATAATTTTGTTTAGTTATGTAATGGCAACCTCTGTGTATATGTTATTTCTTGTGTTAAGACATCATCCTGCAGTACATTTCTTTAAAATCAGAACTTCTACATCTTCATAGATTTGACAGGAAAATCACAGGGGAAATTATTAAATGATGTTAAGCATCAGATACTTTTTGAAAATTTCTGACCAAAATAACTTGATGTGAAAAATAACCTACCTTCATCCTTAGAGACTCTATTAAAATACGGGGTACTCAGTCTGTAGTGCACAAGATTCACGGGTTTTCAAACGATCCATGTTATTAAAAAGCCAAAAAACATGAGCTGTAGGCCAGTTACAAAGTCATTTTTGCAATTAGCAACACAATACACTACATTATTTTTTGAAATGCTCCATTGTAGAATTATTGGATCAAGAAGTAATGATGAGATTAAAGTAAAGAAAAGGTTCACTGATGTCAACTGGCAACATATAACACCCTTCCTATATTATAAAACAGGAGTCTGGCAAGAAATTAAGTTTTTGTCTGCTAACACATGAAAAAACAAGGAGTATCAAAAGATCTCGATACGTGCAAATCTGTATTTGCTTTGTGACTGCAGAACAGACTTTGTGAGAATTAAATTTGTTTCCCATTTCTCTAATTACTCCCAAGTTGCTTTATGAATGAAACAAAATTGAGCTTTGCTCCAACGTTCTGCTCTTAAGTTTGAAAGATACATCTATTTTCTGCCAGGGTGCCCATTTTCTTATCAATGGCTTTGATCTGCCTGAAGCTGAGTGATAACTTCTTCTGAATATCTCATTCTATCTCAGTGTTCCCTTCTTTGAATACCTGCAGAGCAAACTATCCCAATTCAGGTGTTAGAAGCAATGGAAAATATGGTGAAAGGCACCACGTTTCATTGCTGCTGTCCCTTAAATTGCTGAAAGAAATCATCAGCCAGTGGAGCACATTCTGCCATTATCATTATGCTATGAGTATTTCAATTATAATTAAACTACCGTCTAGAAAGTGAAACATCATTTATAGAGTAATTTCCAAACCGTTTCAAACCTCTCATTAAACACTATTAGCTCCCCCTTTTGTTCACCCTCATCTCAGTGCCTCCCATTTCATTTCAATCAGAGCCTGGGTGATACATTTCATTTCTCTGTAATATTTCTCTCTTCACATTTTGATGTATTCATTTTGAAATGCCATTTCTCTGCATCTCTGTGCTTCACTTGAACAAGTCTTTGTTACATCTGAGCAGCTCAGGCTGAATACTAAGCTGAGGTCTACCACCATCACTCTTCAGCATTAAATAAGACTTTAATTGTTACATATGGTGACAGTTAAAAAAAATATGAAACAGAAATACTAGATTTTTTATTCATCCTTGAAGAGTGTGTAAATGTATTTACCACAGATGTGATTTTTTTTGTTGTTGTTGGATGCACCTGTGTTACTCTTAAGTTACATACTGAAAGCAGTGACTATAGTCAGCTTCCAGAGGGCCCAGGATCAATCAATCAGGAGAGTTAAATACACCATGTGGTAATTATATGGACATGTGCACTGGTGCATTTACAATACTGAAATATCAATAATGACATTAATACCAGTCTGAGTGTTAGTAACAATTCTATGTATCCAGGCTTTATCTTTTTGTAATTTTTGGAAGAAATGCACATGTATAGAAGCAATAGCCATTTACTTCAAGTCATATAATATCAGCAGAATTGCAGCTTTGTGTATCTCATACACACTACTGAAGCTGACAAAAAATAATATGTGTACTACCCCCATGAAGTGGAGAACAAGCACCATCTCCAATCCACAGCTGCCCCATCCTACCTTTCTCTCTGCAAGAGCCCTCTTTTTCCAGCTGGAAAGGGACAACGGTCTGCACAGAGGCTGTTCCCACTCCATTTGGACAGACAAAGGAGCTGAAAGTGAAGGTGGAGGTGAAGATGGTGGAGGAGGTATAAGAGGCAGAGGAGAAAGAACAATATAGGAAGAACTACAAGCAATCACTATGCCTCACAGATCCCTGAAGGCCCGGGGATGGCTAGTGCAGTTCAGTTGTGAGGGAGGGTAACTGATCTTTACTGGAGACATTGGCAGGAGCATTGGACCAGTCTTTAAAGAACTAGTGCTGAGAGACACTGGGATAACTGAGAAACTGGGTGGCATCCCATGAGTATAATACACAGAAAAATGATTAAGTGCTACTTTTATGCAGAATTCTTAACAGGTCTAAGTTAGCATCCTAGCAGATTGAAAAGAATTGAAATGCAGCCCATCTACCTACACTCTGTGGGGCAAAACATGCTACAGTTTCAGAGAAACACTGAGTCTTTGTTGTGTCAATAGTCTTAAAAAGCTGATTCTTCAAAAATGTGCAATGACAAATACCACAGCCATTTTCAGAGTGAGGACTGAAAAGCTCCAGAAAAATACTCTTGCTCACATTGTGCTTTAGACAGAATATAGAAGGCCTGATTTTTTCAAGTAAATTTTAATGCATGTGTTTTTCTTTGATTAAAGATATTTCAGACTAAAATGTGCACTACATACATTTCATTTCCTTCATTCTCTCCAATTTCCAGTATAGAAATAAGTGATTTTCTGAGATTCTTGTGTTATTTCTCATTATCCATCAATTTTCCTAGGCACCTAGCAAAGCCTTGATCTCAGGTAAATTTACCCAGCTTCCAGTCCTGTAATGGAAAGTCCATGTTCTCTTCTCCTTGCTAAATGCAAAAAAGGTTTCTTATAAGATCATTATAAAGCTTTCAACAATGCTGCTAAGTATTATGACAGTTATGTAAAGTATGCAGGATGGATACTGATTACCTGCTGAATTCATCTATGCCACAGTTGGGCTGATTGTTTGAATATTTACTTGGAGTGGAGCTCTCAAGTGATTATTTGTTATAGAGGACTCTTAAGCTACTTATAACATTTTTCTGGTTGATACATTATGGTAACAGAATACTGATTTGACACAACATTTTAACATACACTGATTTAATATACATTGGACTCACCTGTTTACCTACTACTCAAAGAAATCAAGTCAATGTGATAAACAGAAAAGTATCAAGTGAAACAACACATCGCCTCACAAATGGAAGGCGCATTCGTATACCTTTCCTGACAAATATGTCTTGTGCAGTGTTTGGCAATAACTTGGAGAGAGCCTTTCCCTTTGTGGAGAAGCAGTGTTTGCAGAGAAGGTAACAGGATCTTGAATTCTTCAGAGCAGCACAGGACCAGTGCTTATGGCCTACTGGATAGAAGGGAATGAAAGGAGATTATAAGTATTGAGAGGCGCTTTGCCACTTCAAAGGGGATTTCAGCATTTTGCAGAGATACCTTGAAGAACTGTCAGTAAGTGAGAATTCTCCTTGCTGTGGAAGTTGAGCTCTTCTGCTTGCTACCTCTGCAAGTGCTGATGCCTGCAGGTATCTATCAGATTTTAATTACTCTTCTTTTTACTCTGCAAGATGTGTTCCAGCTAAAACCTGTGAAAAGCAGGAATGTGACTCCCATGTATTAGGAGACCAGAGGAGCAAACAGCCAGCTACATCAAAGTGTCTGACCTAAAACAAGAGCCAAAGAAAAAAGGAGATAGTAGAACTGTTGAATTGTTATGATCAATTCAGTATTTTTCAGTTGGGTTCAGCTTATCATAGATGTCAATTTGAGTTTTTCACAAGTCATTCACTGCAAATTGCTTGCAGAATGTGCAACACTGCAAGTACTTTGTTTTGTTCTGCCAGTGACTTTTGAAATCTGATGGCTCAATTGCAACAATGTTGTGGGTTGAGTACACTTATACAGAGAGCACCATACACATCAGAAGACATAGTGAAGTTGTGTTTGCAATGTATTAGTTTCTTGAAGAACAATCTCATGATCAGACCAGCATGGAGGCAACTGAGTAGGCTGGCATTGCTAAAGCATCTTAGGGATGATCACTTACCTACATCGTCTGCCATGACAGTCCACAGTGAGACTCAAATTCAGGGAATTCTAGCTCTGTAGAGAAGAGTACATCCTGTCCCTTAAAGCCGTGATGTCAAGTAAGTAGAAAGAGTCATAGAATCATAGAATTCGTAGAATGGCTTGGGTATTGGAAAGGACCTCAAAGATTGTATAGTTTCAATCCCCTGCCATGGGCAGGGCTTCCCCCCACCAGCTTCACAGTGCCCCATTCAACCTGGCCCTGGATGCTTCCAGGGCTGGGGAATCCACAGCTTCTCTGGGCAGCTATGCCAGTGCCTCACTGCCTTGTGAGTAAAGAATTTTCCTCTGTCATCTAATCTGTACCTCTACTCTTTTAGCTCAAAGTCATTCTCTATTGTCCTATTGCTATTAGATTGTGTAAAAAGGCAATCTCTTTCCTACTTACAAACGTCTTTCAAGTACTGGAAGGCCACAGGTTTATCAATTAAGTGACTACTTGTATTTTCCTTTTGGTTTAAAAACAAATATTTCAGTTCATTTACTCCCATAGACGTGGTCAACAGCAAAGAATTATTCAAGTTGAAAAGAAAGCTAAGCTTTCACAAGATGTCGTGTAAGTTTAATTCAGTCTGTTCCTCCTTCAAATTCAGCAGTGTTTCAGAGCAGTTTTTTCACATTCCCCTCTGTTTCAGCCACTAAAATAATTCACTTTCTACCTCATTTCTATTTTCTTCACATAACTCTGCTGAATGCATTTATTTAATCACTAATGAAGTAGAAATGTGCATGCCAACTGAAAAAGGATATATAACATTTGACCGTATATGAATTATGTGTGAAGAATCAGGTACTGAAAAAAAAATGATACTTGAATGTAAAAGTAATGATGCATTCTTACTGTTGCACTGTACTTCCATTTACTATTCACTTTTTTAGCCAACAAAGAGTAAAAACAGGAAAGCTCAAGGGAAACTAGACACCCCTCTTTTCAAAAGAACCTAAGTGACATATGGACTGAAATTCTATTTAGACTTGTCAGTTGGACACTGGACTACTTCAGTGTATTTCAGTGCAGAAGTTTAATTGTACTTACAAACAAACCTGATTGGTCTCAGTTATTTTCAAGAACACTGTTCTCGAACTTCTTTTACAACACAGCCTGGTCTCCTAAATTATTCAATTTCAACAGTACCACATAAAATCCACTTCTGGTTTTGAAATCATTTTCTATTCTGAGAAATAGAAAAGACTTTTTGAATTTTGAATGTACTTGGGAGAATGGAAACATTAAGTGATATAAGGTAAAGTCATGGAGTTAGGAATTTACCAGTGTTTTATGTGAAAATATGAAAATGCCTGAAGTTGCTAGAAGTACAGCAAACAACATGCGTAAATGAAATTATAAAGACACACATTCACTCATTATTATATTCACAGTCCATAGGGTATGGAAAAGTATGCTCATTTGCCACATAAATTAGCACTAACCTGTGGAGCTGGCTTTACATGGAAGTACAGAAGACCCTTTCTTACTGTTGGAGCATTGTTTTCTCATTTGAGAAGAATGCAATATGAAGACTTCCAGAGACGATAGCAAAGACACGTAATAAATATTTTAAAAGAAAGGGAAAAATAAAATCAACCCAACCTGCAATGATATGCTAGTTCTCTTGCTGTTGAAGTATATTTCTCATAAAAATCCTTAGAAAAGGCTTACATCAGGTACAGTAATCTGAGGTGAGCATCACAATTCATGCTGCCACTCCATTTTATAATGATAGGTCACAAAATTCCATAGGAATTGAAGAAAAAGCTATGTCACAGTGACACTTACTGGCATCAAAAAGGACAAAGCTAGTCTGCAAAAAGCATATTGAAAGATAAGCTCCCAAAATGCTGTATTTTTGTCCGTGTATAAAAAACAAACTTCAAACTATGTAGTAAAAATCTTTTCTTACCCCAAGGCTTGACTTTTCTTTATTTGTTTCTTATTCTTATTTTTTTTTTCGTTTTTATTTTTCATTTTTGATGGTTTTATAGTGGCAACTAGCCTCCAGTCAGTAGGTCAGTCACTACTGTATTGACAAAAGATATTGACAGCATGCATAATTTAGTCAAAATCTAGGGCTTTTTATCACTTCACAGCTTTGTAAAGGAGCAAAAAAGTCACATCAAAATTCATACTTTTTGCCCCTTGCAGAAAAATCAGAACCAGACCAAGAGCTTGCAGAAGAAATTAAAATGTGTCTTTTCACAATAAAAATTAAATAAAAATTCAATTCCTGAAAAATCTGTTTAGATAGTACAAAAAATAAGTGTGCTTAAAGAATTAAAAGGTAAACAGCCCTGGGGATAGCTGGTACACACTAAATACTTTCACAGTTTTGTTCTAGTCTTTTTACAGCAAATCAATATCTATTGAAAGTTTGGGGTATCTCTTTTTTTTCAGGCATAATCAACAGGAACTTCTATACCCTGAAGTTCTGAATTCTCAGATTATCTGCAACTTCAATTAACTTAGTTGTACCTACCAACATTCTCTAGAGGTATTCAATAGTTCTAAAATATTAGGCCCAAGAAGAAGTACTAACAGTGCATGCCTTCAGCCAGTGATTGTAACTTTCAGTGGTATCATCAACTCCTCCTCATACTTTTCTTCTTTACAGACTTCTAGGAATTGCTATATATTATTATTATTTCCAAGAAGAACAGATTGTTCTTAGAAATATACTGTTCTTTGTATGCTGTATTTTTATATTTTTAAATAGTGAAAATCTATTTCATAACACTTCTCCTTCCCCTCACCTCCTGCTGCACCTTCAGAGCACACTTGAATCTTGTAAGTAATAATTTGCTAGATGTTATCGAGATTATTTTTGCCTTTAGACAGAAATTTGTAGCAATACATCTCAGAATGTAATACTGATCAGAATCAGCTCACACAGGCATGTGTGCATGTGTGTTAATGTTTGTGTAATACTTATTTCTGAATTCTTCAGAAGGATATTCTTCCATAAAGATACTGCGGATTTCTCTAGTGGGAATGCCAAGCTCAAAGTTATTCAAAAAAGTGTTCTGTTTTTTCTTTTTTTTTCAATTTTTATGTTTTTCTATCAGAAGCAACAAAAGAATTATCATTTTTTTTTTTTTTTTTGTAGTTGTTTCTAATTAGATGATTTGCTGCTCTTTAGTGCTTCATTTTTTCATCCAGAGTGTGGTGACACACTGTAACAGGTTGCTCAAGGAGTTGTGGATGCCCCATCCCTGGAGGCATTCAAGGCCAGGCTGGATGTGGCTCTGGACAGCCTGGTCTGGTGGTTGGCGACCCTGCACATAGCAGGGATGTTAAAACTACATTGTGGTCATTTTCAACCCATGCCATTCTATGATTCTATGATTTTTGTAGTTTTAAATTTGCTCTGCAGTAGAATTTCCATTAAGGTTTGTTTCAGGTAATCGTCTGTGGCTTCAGGTTTTGATCTGAGAACCTGAAACAAGGCTGTGGCCTATCCAGCTTAGTACTTGCTGCTTCCTACAGAGGTAAAGCTGGATTAATTTTTTGCACATCCTAGTGTGCTGTAGTGTGCTCCTCCCAGGTGTGGTTGAGGAAAACATACTGACTGGTTGGCCTCTATGATACCGTACAGCAGGAAAAAAGCAGATCTATTCTGAGTTTTAGTACAATTGTAGTGAGTTTTTCTGTAGTGTTTTGTTTTTAAGATTGTTTTCATCTACTGAAGACCCTGTGATTTTGCCTGTGATAGCAAAGTTTGAACAAGAATTTAACTGAATTAATATTCCTGTACCTAAGCATAGACATTATTTTCACTAAAAGCTCTCTAAAAATCTCTTGAATCCAGCTTTACAAATTTGTTTCACTGCCACTTTCTGATGTTATCTGGATGTGGGCATGGCCTCCAGCTGTTCCTTTTTCTCCAGGGCCATTCTTTGTAGGATTTCTTCAGATTCTAGACATCCTATGTCATTTGGCACACTGAAGTTTTGGAAAAGAAAGTGAGGTAGTCTGAGTCATCAGCTTACAGATGGCTTCAGCAGTGGAACACAAGCTGCTGGCTCCTGAACCTGAGTAAAAGAGATCTACTATTGGCAGAAAGAGGAAAAAGAGCCACGAAACGCCAAATTCCTTACTACAGAATGTCCTTCAGTGGGGAATAATGAAAAATCTGCATCAAAGACTGTAACTGGGGGGAGAATTATTACGGAAACAGGAAAACAAACACACAGTTTAGGAAAGAGGGGAGAAAGAGAAGGAAAACTGCACGTATTTTACACTAGGAAGACCATCATCCAGATGGACTACTCCAGAGATAGAACATTTCTGCCTGAAACTTAAATGACCAAATATCCTTACAGGGTTCCACAATAAACCCTCATGTTGTTACGTCAGCCTATATAGCTTGGAAATGTTAAGGTTTTAGAGATGTACATATACAAATTTAGATATAGATATGTGTGTTGGATTTATGTGGGGAATTTTTTTTCTTGATAACTAAGAAGGACAGTGGATGAAAACCTGGAAACCATACAGTCTGGCTGGGCTAATGAACCTTGTTAGCAATCAGACACGACGTAAGACTGTTCTGGAATATCAGTAGAATATCAAAATACACTATACTTTGAGTGATGTCATTTCTTACAGCTGGAAATCATAGGACAAATAGTTGAATAACTGCAGTTGTGATTTCCAAACTGGATGACTAAGGACTGTAGCAACTAGTTGCTCTCTATCAAAAACTCTCTCTATAACATAGTTAACTATCCAACAATTCAACTCTGTTTTTGTTCTCTATTTTGAACTCTCTATCCAGAAACCTGTGTTTATGCTCTCTTCTGTAGAGAAGAGGCATTGCTTCTCTGTACCCATGGCAACCGTCATCAGTCAGCAGGCTGAGATTTGTGTTTCGAAGTAAATGCATAGTCTCTGCCTTGGTCTACCATCAACAAAGTTCCAAGGAGCAATGAAAGTGATTGAATATACAAGCTGCTTAGGGGGAAAAAAAAATAGTACTATAAAGAAGTAAAATTTTCCTCTAGAGTCAGGTGTTTTGGAGAATGACCCTGGGATTTGATGATGTCTTGGAAATAGGGGCAACAAGCACTTTCGATCCTTATGAGGAATAGTCTTAGTCCTGATGACTTTCAAGTGGAGGATTTAAAATTATTCTTTAGGCAATAGATTATGTTAATATTTCTCTTTCATCTTTTCTAAGTATCATTTACTTACTGCTCTATGTTACAATGATATTTTGGCAGACAGGTTCAATGCATTTGTGAAATCCTTTATTTCATAACTACATTAAAAATATTTGCAATGTAAAGTAGAAATTTATTCATCTGCACTCTCAAGTAGATTCCATATGCATATTTCCTATTCATTTCCTCTTTGTACAGTATTAAATCAGCAGTGTTGTTTCAGCATTAGAGGAATTTCTCTCTTTTCCTGATTGTTAAGGTGAATGACTGTACTCCATTCTGCCTTTGAAATGTATATTATTTTTATAAGTCATTATTTCCTGTTACGAGAATTGCATAGTACTTTACAGACAAAAGACAAATTGTAGCGTTCATAGAAAATAGTAGGATGTGTAAACAATTCTGTCCTGTGTTGCTAAACACACATATCCAGAGATGACAAGAAAAGTAGAAGGCATTTTACCTTTACTTGCACTCAAAGTTATAGTAAGAACAGGTTCCATTTTCCCAGAGCTTTTACAGGGATTTATCTAGTTGTTGTTAAGAATGAACATGGACAAATGCATAACTATATATTCAAGGCTCTTAAAGCTTTTTCAAAGTCTTTCTGAAGCTCCATCAAGATTCACAGTTCCAAGCAAAGCAAAGTAACTTAAAACCAATAAACTCTACATTACTTGTCGGAAACATTTGTAACTAACTGCTACCTGACTTAGCCTGAGCTTAGAGTTGTTTGGTTTTCACAACCAAAAAAATGGGGGAATGAAGGTGAAAGGAAAAGGCAACAAAAACCATTTGGCTAACTGGTTTGGTGGTAACAAAAGACAACTCCTGACCTATAGCTACAAATATGTACAAGACCTAGTGATACTCACTTTAGCTGTTAAAGTGAGATTTTGGTTTAATTCTTGCTTCAGTTCCTCTGAAAATTTTAAACTACTCTGTCCTGCAAAAATTCTCTCAACTTAAACTTCAACAGAGGCTACTGCAGAACAAATAATGCATTGCCTTCGTCTGGTTTCCACCAGAGCGAATCACAAAGTCTGCAGAAAAGAAAGGACTAATCTGTGCAAGGTCACAGACCAACAGCACTGCCCTAGGCAGGTTCTGGATGCATTCATCTTATTTGTGAATATACAAAATAATTCATTCTGATCTTTCTGTACAGAATTTCTTGACGCTAGCAGTTACCTTTCTTTATATATTTTTGGAAAAAGCAATGAGTGACTCACAGATGGAAGGTATTTTACATTTATTCCTCTATCAGAATCATGGAGCGGATGGCAGTAATAAAACACTGATGTATTTAAGCTCTCTAGTTTCTTTCTTGGTGATGATGGTTGTTTTCCAGGTTGGCTTTTTGTGTATCTATATATATGTAGTAGTTGTTACTTTTTTTGTTTGTTTAAAGTGAAATTTATTATTATAATGATTAAGTACCTACCCTGCACAGAGTCACCTTCATAATCAAAAGACTGGTGTTCCTAGCTTTCCAAGAGCTGCACAGAGACAATGCCTAAACTGGGATTGCCACTGCCAGCAGTTTGCTGCACAGGACAGGGCTGAAACACTGAATGCAGCGTTATAAATCCTCTTCCTATTTTAAAACCATTGGTGGGAGTTACTGAACACAGACTCCCACTTTTTTTCAGGGTTGACATTTCTTAGAAAAGAAAGTGCAGAAAAGCAGAAGGCAGAGAGACTGATAAAGTATTTAGAGCAATGTCTCCTACAAACTCTCTTCTTTCTCCATACTTCTCAAAAAACAAGCAAGCTTCTTACGAGTCCTTTCTTTTGGGATCTTGGCACCTGTTAAAATGAGCGCTGAAGTTTCTGGACAAACACTAATTTCACTGCAATTTACGTACTACATCCCTCCAAGTGCTATTTGAAAATATTTCTATAAAATTGAGGATAATAGTGCCAAGAATATATTTCTTTTATGTTTTTCTGCTATAGAAATGGCAGTGTTTACTTCAAATACATTACAGCCCATCAGCTTTTAATTGTTCTCAATATTGTTATTTCCGTAATTTGGTGTTGTACAAAAATATCTGCCTACCACAGCAATGCTTTCCCAGGCCAGGCTGAAGCTTTCAGGCTCCAAATGCGTTGTTGGCATCACTTGTTAAACTCCTGCCTGCACCACCTTCATGGTAAAAGGCCTATTTCCTACCTGTAATGAGAACATTAGGACTCGAAATTGTTTTGCTCTCTTTCTTTTGTCCTCCAATGTGGGAAAAAAATAAATTTTCGCTGAATTGGAAAAAAAAAAAAAAAAAAAAGAGGAAGAAAAGATCTGCTGCTCCGGATCCCTGGAGACATGAAGTAATTTGCAATTTTGATGCAACTTTTTCAAAAGGGTTACTTTATTCTGTTGCAATAAGTCAGACACCTATTTTCAGCTCCAATCCATCTACATTTGATTAGAACTACATGCTCACCTACAAATTAAAATAAAACCCAACCCATATCTAGCTTTATATATTCATTATGAGAATTTTTCTCTTTCCCATGCCATTCTCAGCCTCTCAAAACCACAAAAAACTTGTGCCTGTAGCTTTTAAACTGCTGCAAGGATTAAAAATAAAAGACGGGAGGAGGATAGTCCAAAGAAAGGGATTAATAACATCCCAAAAGCACAGGAGCAGATTCAGATTGATTTTCTCTGGGCTTCAACTGTCCCCACCTTTCAAGAAAGAGAATTTCTGTGCAATAAGATCCAGGGATGTAGAAAAGGAAATCTCACACCAACTTTGACTGCCAACACAGCACTTAGAATAAGAATTAAAAAAGAACACAGTAAAATTATATGGAAAATCCAATTTCTAATAAAGCAAGAACCTAGATAAGTTAAACTCAGTCTTTATTCCTCTGTTGTTTTTTCTGAAGCAAAGATGGAGGCCATTATGATTAAGTTTCCCTCAATGAACCATTGCATACCATTACTACATTACTAAAGGCTGAGGCAGGAAAAGCCATTATTTACTGGTGCTTATGGCAGAAACAGTAGCTAAACCATACAACAGCTGAATTTCTGGTTCTCCTTCCAGCTCTTTCCTGAATAGTAAATAGCATATTTTTTCCTTATTCATATAAAACTTGATGTTGCAAATAAGTTATTGTTGACACCTTTTTAATAAAATGTTTTTAAGCACTTTGTCTATAAGGATCTTGCTTTACAAAATTGCAATTTTTAGCTTGAATACTTTTTTATGTATTATCACAGTATCAAAGAGGTTTGATACCACCCTAGGATCCTATCCCACTAAGAAAAATGGGAAATCTTAGAGCAGCCATTGAGGTTGTTATCAGTATGGTACTCATTACAGTTATCCCTTAAATAAGTTGTCTTCTGCATAACTCTGAACAGCCTAAAAAACAGATTCTGCAGTTACCAAGCTGATTCTATGAGAGATACTGCTCCATTGAAACAGAACAACGGAGACATCCAATGGACCCTCTTGTTTATTACAGCTGATTATTCTTCTTAACACTTTTGTGCATTTCATATTACATTTCACTACACCTCCTGATCACACTCACCTGCTACATCTGCTGTTATCTCACAAGGTACCTGAAGGCAATGCTGTCCTCTTCAGAAGCCACTAGCATCACTGGCACACTGTCATCTGCTTTTCTCCTGTCAGTGTACCTTGGTCTTTTCACATTTAATTGCATACAATAGATATATTTCTATTAGAAAAAAATCTTATTTCCATCAGTTACATCTGCTACACCATAGCTTAATAGTTTTTTTTTTTCTAAGAATCGCCCACTATTGTCTTTCTAAATTGCTATGATTTTTTTTTAGCTGACCTGAAAATTATAGTTGCTTCTCTAAACAATTCCCTTTTTTATTATGAATGTAAGTATTTCATAAATACAACACATAGAACTTAAAAACACTGTTTTTCCATTTCTAAATTCCTCTGGAGAAGCACATAAAAAGAGTGCAGTGAAAATACATTCTGTGTTGCTGTTTGTCTCATTTAAAGCATAACTGCTCAAGAAATCTCTTTTGGTCTTTGTCCAAGTAGTGTTCTCAATTGTTTTATTAAAATGTGGATGTGTGGTTTCTGCTGCGGAGGGGCATGAACTCTCATCAGGTATCTTACTCCAAAAAGGTTTCAGCATCTCACTGGTCAAAACACAGAAAAAGATTGCAGAATATGATAAAAAATTAGCCAGCTGAGGATTGCAGATACACTCAAATGAGAAACAAATACAGCACAATAGCCAACAAAGGATATGCAGAGTAAAGCAATGGCTTAACCTGAACCTGACACACAAGACAGTGAAGTTTTCCAGTATGTAGGTTGGTCTTTGTTCCTATGATGCTATTGTTTCTATTTCAGTGCTCTGCCATTAAACTTAGAGAAAATTAGCCTTTGCCAAATATATATCTATAAAATTACTGTGCTGTTGACCCAAATTAATTGTTCCATTACTGTATAATTGCAATATATTGCAATTGTAATTAGCAGAATTTCACTCAGATTCTGCTCAATCAATACTCCAGCAAAAGTTCATAGTAACTCAAGTGGAAAGGTTTACCTTTTTGAAGATATGTAGAAAACAGATATCTAGATGTGGATTCTAATGCTTTCTAATTCACTGCTCTAAAATGTGGATAGGTTCCTGCAGGCAAATTATTCCTGTAACTTTTCGAAAAGCCAGCAAGTGATTCAAATAATTTCTAAAAATACAGATTCAGAGCACATGAAAACCCACAGGGCAAAATACATCATAAACATAGAAATTCAAAAGGGAATCCAAAAGGGAACTCTAGTGAGTTACATCTCTGAGTGATGAGCCACACTTGCCTCTTCTTGATCAATGTATGTAACACATAGGTTGTTGGACACATACTCAAATTAAAAACAAATACTCCCTCCTCCCACCAAAAAAAAAATAACAAATGTCATCTCTATTTCTAGTACAAATAGAAAAATGTGCTTGTTGAGTAACATTTGTTCTTTGTCATGATACTGAGATAACGACTGAAAGTTTTGGAAATCCACATTGGCATGTAAAATCAGCTGCCAAAAGAGTCTCTAGGCCCTACAACTAGATGAAAGTACACTATAAAAATGATATACTACAACAGAGTGTTGTTAATGATTCTACAAAGCAATGGTTGGCTTGGTTTGGAATAAGATGCTAGATTCAGATCACGTTTCCATGCTAAAAGGTAAAGCTCATTCACTATCCCTACACTGGGATAGGAGTAGCTCATACACCTATCCCTAATCAGGTTGATGATGGAAACCATCAACCTTGCTTTTTCCTCTCACACTACATGACAGGAAGTTTACAAGAAAGTGATTTATAGCAACTTTTTGTACCACAGTCTTACTCCTATTTATAGGAGGGAGAGGAGGTTCTTGTATTATCTATAAAGCCGGCGTGAGATTAAGAAACAACGGTTCAAATGTTGGTCCAACCAGTTTACTACAAATCTTAATTAGGGAAATGGGGAAGGGGAGGATGGACACTATTATGAATTAGGGTAGTGGGGAAGGGAAGGAGGGCAATAGAAAAGATAGGAAAGAAGAAGCAAGGAGTCTTTACAGGAAGCAAGAGAGAGATAGTCGCCACCAAGGATCCAGTGTGGTTCGTAGTTCAGCCGTTGATCTTCAGTAGTGGTGGGTCATCGGGCGTTGTTGTTCTGTTGATGACGACGACAACAATGGCAACGATGACCATGACCATGGTGATGATGGCCCCTTTTCAATGGTTTCAAAGTGGTCAAGTCAGCTGTCTTTGGAGTGACAGCTAAAATCCAAAGTGGTTGAGTCAGCTCTTCTTGGAGTGGCAGCTTCTGGCTCTGAGATCTCAGCAGGAAACTCCTTTGTTCCTATCTTCCAGGCCTTGCCAGCAGATAAGAGGGAGCAGGGAGGCACCAACTTGTAACTTGCCTTCACAGGATACAATGGCATCATCCCCCAGCCTCCCATAACAACCTGGAGTTATTCAATCACAGGCTAAATCTTCTGCCAGTAAACTGTCCTGAGCACTGTCTTCCGAAGGCAAACAGCTAAAATTGTCCACACAGTGATGCTGATTGCCACACGACAACACCCATCACTCATCTTCTAGACAAGTCAGTCTTATCACAAGAAATACCTCAGGAGGCAAGCTTTGAGCCAAAAAAACAAAGAAGGATTCTCACAACCACATGCCAAGATGAGCACAGTAAATTCACAGTAAATTCACAGGCACCTACAGATATTTGCATTTTTTATCATAAATTCTCTTTGAAATGAAAGTATTGTTTCAACTTTATTGACATTTTACATGGCACTATAGGTATTCAATACAAATATCCAATAAAATCTAAGCAAACAGAAGAGGAAAAAGCACTCAGCTAGAATGTCTGACTGTTCTCACTTTTTGTACTGAAGTAACCAAAAGCTGACTTGCAGAGCTAGCAAATCCCAAAGCAATTATACCTAGCTTTAGCAGTGAGAGAATAATTCACTTATACTCATTAGTAACCAAGGGCTCTTATTTAATTCTTCTTTCATGGTGAGAAGTGTGGCAGTGCCTTTCTTATAAATTCTTCCACTCTTATTCTTCTTCTCAAATATCACCACATTGTAATCCTCCTCAGTGACAAACAGCTTCAGCAAGTCAACACACCTCTTCTGAACATGATAGTGTTCAACTCTTTTTTTGATGCTAAAGGACAGAAAAAATGAGAAGATAAGGCTCTCATGCATGAGATGCAGGACAATTTCATAGAAACATAACTACATTTGTTAACAGCAAGACTTAAAAAAAAAGACAACAGCAACAACAACAGAACAGTTACAGACCTAGAGTTTATCTGAATATGCTGCTGATCTGCAATAAATAGAGGAACGAAAAGTGATGACCAAGAAGGGAATATGCACAGCTGGCACTTCAGCAGTTTGCAAATATTCCGTTCTGAACAAGGCTACTTCATCTCTCCCTCCTTTCTGCTGCCATGATCTTCCTTTTTCTTCATCCATCCTTTTAGATTTTGTTACTGATTCATTTTTAAGCTCACAAGAAATGTGCGATTTTTCATAACTGAATTCCTCATTTGGATCTTGAGTTTATTAGTGGAATAAGGATATACAAAAAAACAATATATAGATACTAAATTGTCAGGTATTACTGTCATTTCAGCAAGCAAATGCACTTAAAAAGAGCAGAATTTCTTCCTCTGTTCTGGAGAGCACCCACTGGTGTTACATCCTTAGGATTCACATAAGGATTTGTGATCCCTTCCCGTATCTGATAAGATGTGAGCAGTTCAGAAAATTCATCACTTCTCCACATTCTCTTTGCTCCCCTACTTTTCTTTTTATCCTGCAGCTGATTCTTCAGCTGACTCTTCCTACATTTAGTTTCTGGCCTCTGGAAAGTGTGGTAAAAAAAAAAAAAAAAAGAAGAATGGGAACATGCATATACAGGAGATATTAATATAGCTCCCTCAAGGAGCCATGAGCATCAACTGAGACAAAAACTGAAGTGCAAGAAAAATAACGTAGGGGGAGTGAGTAAAATTTGGCTAGAATACAAAATCTTCCCCAGAAGGTGCCTTTTGGGAGATATGTTTAATACTCTCTGCTCTTGGTTTATTGATGGCATTCAGGTTTAGCATATGCATCAATCCATTAAGAAAGAGAAAATCATGAAAGGCTTTCTTTCTTTCTCAAAGTGGCTACAAGATATGAAGATTTTTTACATTCAAGATACTTATATCGCAAGCAGCATTTGAAGTGCATTTGCATAAATATTAAGTCTATTTATCTTAAATGATCCTTCAGGTATGCAAGTGCTTTTCATTTCAAATACAAATGGAACTTTTCCATGACATAAACACATTCTTTGTGTGAGTTGTGAAGTTACTCATTTTAATAATAAGTAGCCTTTTCTGCTTTCAGCCCTACAGTATACATACTGACATTAGAAAAATGAGTCGTACCATTTCTGCTTCATGCTTCTTTCCCAACAGATCAGTCTGGCATCTGTCCTGCTCTCACCTTTCTATTGTGAGGTATTCAAATAAGAGTGTGAGTGGTAATGGCAGACATGGAAACTAGTTCCTTAACTCCAAGAGCAGTGTGCAAATAGACACTAGTAAATGATGGGGGGGGATTTTTTTACCCCCATGTTGGGGGAAAAAAACTAAGGAAACAGACTTTAAAATCTGTTTTCTTACTCTAAATTATTTGCTTTTTGTATAATGGGTACTAAAAAGAGAAAGCTCACAGTTGTATAATATTGTCATAGCGGACATCACTCTAAAGAGCTTGAGCATCAGCTGAAGGTGAGTCTATGGTTGTTTGTCTTACCCCGACTTCACTGAACTCAAGTAGGTCTGCTATCTATCTGTTCATATTAACTACCCAATACTAACCATGAAGAACTAGCAACTGAATGAGTAAGCAAATAAGTACAATATTGGTAGCTGATTTAAAACAATGGGAAACCAAGTTCATAACTAACAGCTTTAACTTGGAGGTTTAAATAGTGATATAGAACAATTTTAACATCTGTAAATTTAAATCAGCAAGGAAGGAGACCTAGCAAAAGCAAATTAAAAAAAAAAAAAAAAAAATCACTCCAGAGAAATGTGATGAATGTAACCATACCATCAGAAAAATCCTTTTTCCCAAGAGATAATATTTCACAAAAGAACGCCATAAAACTGGATTTCCTCACATGTGCAGGCAAGTCAGGAATGTCAGCATTCTTTGTACTGACGTTATAAAAAATTGAGGTTAGCAAGAAATCTTCCAGTAACTTCTGAGAAAGAAACATGGTAAGAAAGAAAGAATGAGTCTGTTCAGATATTTCCTTGAAAAAGGATAATTAGCACTCTTTCAGAATGGCCAGAATACTTTTTTGTTTAGTTCATTTTAATGAAGATGACACTCACCAATCTGTACAGTACTTGAGTTTCCCACACACTACTTTATTTACACATTGCCTTAGAAATGTTTCAGCAACAAATGGAAAACAAAATCAATATCATGGTGAACCTTCATCAGTCTGGAATTATTTTCAGTATATTTAATAGTTTTAATTCTTTAGTGCTTTAGAGAGCCAGATTGTTAACAGAGCAAAGTTAAGAGGGAAAAATAAAATAAATAAAATAAAATAAAATAATAAGAATGAATTACTGCAAGCTGTATTCTCCTGCAATTACATTTTTATATCTTCTAAATCATATTCGTCCAACATTTTGGCTTGCTTTATCTGCCTTGAGTGAACAGGAATTTCCATGGGCTGCAAATAAAATATATAATAAAATTAATGTATATATATAACAGAACAGGGAGCAAGAGAAACATAAAACCAGTGGGATATTTTACCTTGTTTTTGTAAAATTTATGCATCAGGCTGATTCAATGTCAGTGGTTGCCATTCCTCATGAGTTCTCAAGGTGTTTGTCAGAGATTTTTGGTGAAATATTTCATTCCCTGTGCTTCATCCTTGACAACAGTTGTTCACAAATGTACGTACTGTCAAGAAGTAGAGAATGAATATGGTGTGACTGTGAAGTGAGGGATATTTTTCTCCGGTAAGAGGGCTTATAAATGTCTAGTAAAGACATACAACCAAGTTTTATTTGAATTAAATATATGGTTGCAATTCCATATATTTGCAAGTAAGGTAATTATGTCTACTGAAAGTGGAGTGGCAAATACATAAAAATCTTTTTGAAGATTTTGAAGAAGATTCTTTTTGAATCTTTTTGAAGTTTTTTGAAATCTTGAAGCCTATTCTCAATACTTTTTATCAAAACAGAACGCACAGATGCATATTTTCCACTGTTCCCAAGACTGTTTAGCCAGTGTATCAAAATGCATGAATTTATTTACGATAAATTGAACTTGCCTAAATTTAAATTTCATTTCAAACAGCTATTTCCTAAAACATAGCCCAGATAAGACGATTTTCACTTTGAAGACACATGTTTAACTCATTTAAATGAGCGGTCAAATCCACAAAAATGCTAAATCTGTGAGCTATTTTTAATCTTCATGCTCTGACACAAATTTTCCTTTTGATTCCATAGCGGACTTGATTTCTCTTTTCATAGTGCTTTTAGCATTTTACCCAAACTTAGTCACCTTCCTTCAGAAAAGTAAATGATGACCCTATAATCCATATTTTCAAGGAACTCCTAGAACTGGTTATGACTCATTCAGTCCCTTGGACTTCATGAAATTCACAGCTTTGATGACGATTCACATGACATTATCCATTTTTAAAGCATTTGCACATAATTTTTTTTTATGCCTGATGCATTGATATTTCATCCAGCATGAATTACCATTGTTAATTGTACCATCTTGTATTAATTTTATAAGTCCCTCTTTTTTACTGACCATAACAAGGGCACCACCAGTAGCTATACCACATACGTTGATAAAGGTTAAAGAAAATTACTTTAATGTATTGTTTTATTGCTTCATAAAAATCAAGAGATTTAATTGTGTCTCTGTGTTATGTGACTAAATCTTAAAATCACAAAAAATTTAGGCTGGAAGAGACCTCTGGAGCTCAACTGATCCAACCCATGTGAAGCAGGGACACCCAGATCATGGCGTCCAACATATATTCAGGCAGCTTTTAGAGATGAGCTCTTTTTAGAGCTTTTAGGAGGAGAATCTAGGAAACCTGTTTCCAGGTGTTTATGTACTATTAAGAGTCAAAAAGTATTCCCAAACATTCAGATAGAACCTCCTGCACTCTAGTTTGTGTCCACTCCCTCTTCTCCTGGCACTGGGCACAAGTGACAAGAGCTTGGCTCTTTTCTCTGCCCACCTCCTTCAGGTATGCCCAGATGTGTTAACTTTGGTCCATGTGTCTCAAAGAAGTGTGTCTAATGCTGGAAAATAACCTGCAACCTCAGCAGAGTCAGCCAGCCCACTTAGATTCACAACACTTAAAGTATACATCTTACATATCCCTGAGAAATAAACCTTTCTTTCAGTAAAAAAAGATACAGATGAAATAAAACAGATCTACTTTTCAAGATATCAGGTTCAAATACTTTGTTTGTGTATTTCTAAATCTTCTGGAGAAATTTATGAATATATCTTCTGTGCTGGGTTGCTGGAGAATTCTTTGTAAATTGTCTGAAAAACACATTTCTGTAGCATCCATTAGCCAGCCTTCGTTCATAGTTTTCTGGCTGGACGCAATTCTAGTTAGACTTTCCTGCTTGTTTCATTTGTGAAGTCTGACAAGTTTTCAAAATGCTCTACAGTGAATGAACAAGGTACAGCTGACCACTTCCACAGATACTTTCAAAATGTATCACATATTCATGCTGAGCATCCAGCACTGTCTTAATGAGGGCAATCCACAGAAGTTTCTCAATCAGCACGTGAAAGATGTTTCTGAACCCCCCAAAAAAGGGAAGTAAACTATAGATCGTTACAGCTACTTTTGCTTGCTTGTTAGTTATTTCTGGCAATTTGTCCTTGGCTTGGTGACTTCAGTGTTCATAGAGTGAACAGGCACATAATTTCCATGTTCACTCCGCAACAATTCCTCATGGCTTTTGTTTGTTTTGTTTACTGTGGATTGTTTGTTTTCTGATTTTTTTTTGTTTGTTCATTTTTTAACTATTTCCACAGTGTCTTCCAGCAATAGAAGTGCTGCTTTTTAGAGAGAATTACTCATCAGTTTTAAGCTGGAGTTACAGTTCTGCTACTACAGTACATAATTTTCCTCTGCACTGACCCACTGCTGTTTTTATTATGGATCTGCTTCCCCCTACTTATAAAGAGAAAAAAAAAAACATATAGAGCATTAAAATCATAATGGGGGATAAGTACTTGTTAAAGGTTTCCTCCTGAAGACTTCCAACCTACTATGAAGACATGTCATAAAAATTTTAGTTAGCCATCTATGAAAAAGAAAACCACTCGTATTATTACTGTGTAGAAATGTTCACATACCATGTAATTCCTCACGAAACAGAAATTTCATGAGAATCTGACATAGTTCTACCTGATACTAAGGCACCTGAAAAACTCCAGAGCTCTTCAGAATTAGGCCCTATGTATTTTTCAGTGTAGTACACCAAAAAGATCTGATATACACTTACCAAGGGCATAGCCTCTCATTAGCCCTTTCTTACACAGTACCCCAATCAGTTTCAAGATCTCTTACTCACCAACTGAGGATATTTTCTATTTTGAATGGACATCACAAAGACACTCCAATTGTATCCTTCATGGAAAACCTACAGGAAGTGTTTTATACAGAATTCCACTATATACCTCATGGACTTGGAAAATATCTCCATACAATATTTTAAAAACATGTTTCACCACTCACACAGAACAAGAATAATTAATCTACCAGACCATTGCTCATTGGTCTAAACTCTAACATGCCACTTAAATACCCTAAAATATTTGATAGGCACTTCTGTAGCTAAAGTAATCAGTTTTTCATAAAATTGAACAAAATAACTCTAGCCTAGTCCTGTTCTTAAACATAAATAAAATTACATATTCCTTAATTAAAATCTAATGCAGCCTTTAATTTCCCGTTAGAATTGCTCATCAGGGCTGTCAGTAACTGTTTTCTCTGAATGTTTATTGTAAAATTACAAGACTACTTTGAAGTCTTTCAAAGACTTACTCATTTAATATGAAATTGCACTTTAGTTGATAGAAAAGCTTTTTTCACATAATAAAACTTCTTATAAATAAGTTCACCTGAGATTCCCTCTTATACTTCCTCTTTCATCCCAATATATGCACAGATGCAGCATAGAGCACAGAAGAGTATTCATTTTAGTTTTTCCACATATCAAGCACTTATTTTATAGAAACACAGTAATGCAATCTGTTTCAACATGTATGAAAATACCATCCGTAGAACTACTCAGTGGGTAACTTCATAGTTTTGACTCCTGTTACACACAAATTCACTGAAAGAACCAAAAATAAAAAGGTTGAAATAGTACATCACAGAGACTAAATAACTAAAAGATTATATAATTTTTAAAAGTGTTTGAATGTCATTGTATAGATCCAAAGTTGAATAAAATTCTTCATGATACCTCCTGTTTATTCATAACCAGCAAAAGAAAGGCTCCAATTTTTGGAATCAGTAAAAATCAGTTACTTCCTGTAGAATAGCCATCCTTTTACTTCAGAAATTCAGCTCTGTGGCACAGCTCCGCATCTTTCTTGTGTTGGGGGCCCCAGGTCTGGATGCAATACTCCAAATGAAAGTATGAGAAGAGGGTAAATGGACAGAATCATTTCCCTTACACTTTTCAGTCTGGGATATGGCTGGCTTTCTGGGCTGCAAGCGTAAGCTTCCTGCTCAAATCCAAGTTTTTATCCACCAGAATCCTTGACTGCTGAGCACTATCTATCTACTCATCACTCAGCCAGTATTAATGATTGGGATTGCTTTGATGCAGGTTCAGAACTCTTGCTGAACCACATATTTTTCTCACAGGCCAACCTCTCAAACCTTGATGCTGCCCACAAACTAGCGGATTAAAGCATTCTAATGAAACAAATTTAAACTCATAAGTATCCAGCAAAGTAGGTATTTTAATATATTTTTAACCTGGACTAAAGAGGGGAAAATCATACTTCTTCAAAGAAATTGATTATTTTTTTGGATATTTATGTGCATCCACTGCATAGACGGTTAATGGAAATCTGTTGCTAAGCTTAAATTGTGACAGAGAATTCCACACCTTTCTAAGCTTAAAAGAGAAAAGTTAAGTTACACTGTTTAAATTACATTCCCTCTAAATATATTAACAATCCAAAATCAGAGTAATAGTGCAGTTAGGGAAAAAAAAACATCCTGAGGATTTGATTACATCCATGTGAAGTCAAAGTTTTCATTACTTTGAAGCTAATGAGGTACCTTTCTTACCTCGTTCTTTCATAAATATAAGAAATTTTATATTTTATATTTATGAAATCTTTCATAAATATAAGAACTTACAGAAGTTGAACTAAAGATAATACTGAGCTCTTAGTGATCTTCTTAGCTAAATGATCTGTACGTGCTTTCTGCCATAACGTTGTTAAAGATGGCTATTCAATAAACCTAGCCAACCAACATACATTTCCTTCCCTCATGTACCTTCCCATACTCTCTTCCAAGAATTTCCTCTTTTAGAAACTCATTCTGCCATCTTCTATACTCAGCTCTTTTAAATCCCCCTTCAAAATGGCCTTACTTCTTCAGATCTGAAAATGCTATCTGCCCTCTTGATTGCTATTTCTGTTAAACACATAATTTATAAATATGATTCATATATGCTGCAACCTGAGGTTTATCATTTTTCTCACTTCATAGAAGATTCTTAGTTAATTTAATTCTCCCAGTTTTCAATTGGATTTTATCATGGAAGGCAGTACAGTAAATTCTAGTTATATGAAAGAGGGTTTGCTAGCAGCAAGCCTCCACAGCAAGTCATTCCTTCTACCCTCCCCAAACAACTGAGTAAACAAACAAATCTGCGCTTTATTAATCTCTGAGCAGTACCTGAACAGAACTTCTACAGAGGCCAGCTCACAGGAGGGTGCTGGCTCAACAGCACATGAATGCAGCAGTAGATACACTCATATTCAAGAATTCTTGCAAAATAAAGTCACAAGTGTTATTTAGATTATTATCTAATAAGCTGCAACACATGGTTTTGCTGGAAACCATTTTCTGAACAACTAAATTGACTAGGATCCAACTTGGTTTTCAATGAAGTGGTTGCCCCTTTCTGCAAGAAAAATGACATCTTTGAGACACAAATTTTTCATAATACTTCATGTTCATCATAGGCAGAAAGGCACCCCAGCCTTGGTTTCCAGCTCTCCCTGCTGTAAAGGACATGTTTAAGGAGAATTTAAATGTATATAATTCCATGAGATGTTTATGTAACAGAGATGACTTCTAACAGAAAAAACAACACAGAGAAGGCTGTTGAATGGTTGTTAACAAAAATTTCCTCTAGTCTTCATCCAAATCACAAAACCATTTTCCCACGTTTAAACTTTAATTGCTTTCCTTACAATCATAGGGAAACAATGCTCAGGAGCCATACTTAAAATATCTTTGTTCTCAAAAGCTGTGATTGGAGGTTAGAAAAGATATTAGCTAAGGCCCTTCTAGAGCAATGTATTTCTTAACATGTCTATCTGAAGACCTCCACTGTACTACAGTGGTACACAGTGTGCCAAAATATGCCAGCAATCCTCTTACAATGCCCTTTCAAGTCCTTCATTTATTGCATATCCTCATGTTTCATAAGATATAGCCATTTACAAAAGAGAATATTAAACTGTAATCTGTTCTGTCCCACAGCACTGCTGATTTATCACAGTCTACAGCAATAATCAAGTTCAGTTCCTCCATGGACTCAGTCCTTGTCCAGGTTCTTCTTATATGCCAGTGTGTAGAACTCATGAATGATTCTTGCCTTGCTATGTTAGCCTTGTTGTCCCTAAGAATCCCCCAGATTTTTAAATTTATTTTGATTGAAGTATAGACTGTTAAAGATATGGTTTGAGATGTATATGGAGATTGACTTGCTGTGCCTCATGTTCTACGAATGAGAATCATAACTCATTTTAAAAAGACAGAATCAGCACATACGGAACAACAACAGTAACAGCTACTAACAGAAGGTAGTGCTTGGACTTAGATCAGCAATGTTTCCAATGGCTATTTTTAATGAGAATAATGTATATACTGTGATGTTATAAACTAAAACATATTAGCATAGTGCAAACATATCTACACTATAAATTATTCAAAAAATTGCATCATTCACCCACTTTCCTCTTACATGATGGTTATTTCAACACAGACATGCAAAACTGTGTACACCTGCACCATCCAGTCCCTTACTCAAGGTATGTTCACTTGACAAGAAATTCCCTGTAGCTGTATTACTGGTCGACTTCTAAACTCTCTAACTGGTCAACTCCTGCAACATTAAAGATTAGACCAGCAAAACAGGATAAGTTTTCAGTGTTGTTATCCCAGTTGTCTCAGTTTATAAGTTCTGAGGTATTTCTGGCTGAGTTAATACAAAATAACTCCTCCTCCTCCTTGTTCCTTGTTAGGTTATTTTAAGTCAATTTTCATATTACATACTCAGGGATCATCAGCAACAAAGGGATATATCAATCACTAGACACACTGCAAAGTTAATAACGTGAATGTCTTTCTGGTCCTGAATGTTCTCAGAAAATTTGCATAATAGTGTAATAAAAATGAATGATGAGTTGCCATTAATTATCAGAGATATCATTCTGAACAGTGAAATTGGTAGGACAGAAGGAGGGAATGCCATCCAGGGGGACTTGGACAAGCTTGAATAATGGGCCTACATGAACTGACTGAGATTTAATAAGGCCGAGTAGAAGGTTTTGTGCTTGAGTCAGGGCAATGATAGACATGTAGTACAGACTGGGAGAAGAATTCATCAAAAGCAGCCCTCTGGAGAAGGGCTGGACAGTCCCAGTGGACAAAAAGCTTGACATGAGCCAGCAGTGTGCAGCTCAGAAGACCAATTGTATCCTGGGCTACATCAGCAGAGGGGTCAGGAGGGGAAGAGAGAGAATCGTCCCCCTATGCTGTGCCCTCATAAGGCCACATCTGCAGCACTGCATCCAGGGCTGCAGCCTCCAACAAAAGAAAGATGAGGAGCTGTTGAAGGGGGTCCACAGGAGAGCTGGAGAATCTCTCCTAAAAGACAGGATGAGAGAGCTGGGCTCATTCAGCTTGGAGAGAAATTCAGTTAGGCCTAATTGCAGCCTTCCAGTACTTAAAGGGATCTTATGATCAGGAGGGACACCTACTTTATACATGAGTAAATAGTGATAGGACAATGGCAAAGGTTTTAAACTAAAAGAGTAGAGATACAATTAGATATTAGGGAAAAATTCCTTACTGAGAATGGGTGTTGAGGCACAGGCAAAGTCTGCCCAGAGAAGCTATGGGTGCCCCATTCTTGGAGGTGCTCAAGGCCAGGCTGGATAGGGCTCTGGGCAGCCTGAGCTGGTGGGTGGCAGGCCTGTGCATGGCAGGGGATTAGTAGCAGGCAGTCTTTGGGAAGATGAAAAGAAAATCTTCCCATCCCAAGCCAATAAAAGAGAGGGCCAAGAGCAGCAGAGATGCATTTTTTATTCTCAGCACAAAGTATGAAAAGTAGTGTGAACTGTACTTCTTCAGTATTTTACGTTGTCATTTCTCCTTCAGTAGTTTCACATAGTAAGCATCAGAAACTGGACAGTGATTATTTTCTTCTACAGTTTAATAACAGAAAATGTATTGCAGCT
>NW_024884811.1:7429720-7454351 GCF_019232065.1 Centrocercus urophasianus
AAAAAAAAAAAAAAAAAAAAAAAAAAAAAAAAAAAAAGATGAAAACATTCACAGAGCTCCAGTCCCTCAAGCTGCAATACTGAAAAGAAAAAAGTAACCCTGCTTTTACTGAGCTTGGAGGGCAGTAGGTTTCACCAAGCAGACGCTTCCCAGGATCTGATATTTATGCTGCACACAGAATCCTGTGCTGTCCCTTACTATGTGTTGTGTTCATTGATACGAAAAATCCTTTTTAAGTGGACTGATTTATTTATTAAATACCTGTTTTTATTGAAATGAAGATATAATTAGTATTTTTTTCTCAGTAGTAATGCAAAAGGAAGTTACAGAAGAGTCCCCTAATAGTTAAAAATTACAGATTGAGGAAATTCATTATGGTACTTTTCTAAATGTGACAACAAATAAGCCTATCAGTACTTCTAATGCTTTATGGTTTGTATTCTTGCAGAATAGCAACTTCGCAGAAATTTTGCAAATGTGGCTTACCTCAGCTAGGAAATCAAATTACCCTGATCAAGAGGAAAGTGGGAATAAAAAAGCCACAGAGTAACAGGGAAAGAAGAGAATTGATAAAATAAGCTTATATGCAGGGAAATGTTGGCCATGAGCTGGTTGTTAACTCTCAATAGTTCTTCACACATTCATGTAGAAACAGACTGTTGCAAAGAACAGCTGCTCCCAGTTCCACAGTAATCAAAATAATTGATTTATCCACTTAGGATTTTTAGAATAGGAATAGGGAACAAAAATACAAGATGTAATTGTGTCTATACAAATTCACTACGTGAAAAAATACCTTGAATACTTTAAGCTGTCTTTACTCCCTGCCTTCAAAGGAAATGTAGTAGGACTTGGAAGTTTTTGAATGCAAACATCAAATACACTCAAAATTGTGAAAATACCTTCATGAGAGGTATGGTTAAACAGGCTGAATTCGAACAGTCTTGAAAAATGAATACTCTTGAGCAAATTGTCAGGGCCTTATGAGATCACAGACACCAAAAAGGGAATGGCCAGAGACTGACTGTTCCTTCTGGTAATGCAAATGAAATGAGACCATAAAAAGAAGGTGGTTGGAGCACTGCTAAGAGCCAGCAAAAAGGCATCTGCTCGGAAAGAAGACCCTAAATAGAATCACAGGATCATCTTAAAGGGCACTGGTTCCAAGACAGACCCCTGAGGGACACCACTTGTCACTGGCATCCACCTGGATTGGCCAAACCACGCCTTGAATACTGTGCTCAGTACTTCCTGTATGGGAGATCTTGTAAGAAAGACATCAAGGCCCTGGAGCACATCCAGAAAAGGGTACTGAAGCTGTGAGGGGTCTGGAGCACAGATCTTATGGGAGTGGCTGAGGGAACTGGGATTGTTCAGTCTGGGGAAGAGCAGGCTCAAGGGAGACATTATCTCTCTCTACAGTGACATGAAAACAGGTTGTAGCGTGGTGGGAGTTAGCTTCTTTTCCCAGGTAATTGATAGGATGAGAAGTAATGGCCTTAAGTTGTGCCAGGTGAAGTTAAGGTTGGATATTAGGAAAAAATAGTTCTCAGAATGTGGTAATGCATTGGAACAATCTGTCCAGGAATGTGGTAGAGTCACCACTCCTGGAAGTGTTCAAGAAACGTGTAGATGTAGCACTTATAGAGATAAGTCAGTGAGCAAGATGGTGATGGGTCAGTGGTTGGACTACATGATCTTAGTGATCTTTTCCAGCCTTCTTGATTCTATGATTCTATGATTCTATGATTCTATGTACATAGAGCTATTGGGGATTTCTGCTAGAGGATGCTGTGAATGCAGGAATATTAGGTGGCTTCAGGGAGTACCTGAACAAACATCATCATATATGTTGCCTCCTACATAAACATAACATTCAGGGGAGTTTCCTTGAATACAATGATAGAAGTTGGAAGTGTGAAATGAGAAAGCATAAAGTACCCATACTGTTCCGAGGCATCCTTCATCTTTGTTGGACGAAGAACAGAAGGTCAGATCTGTTGATAATGGAGGAAAAATTTAAATTGAAACCTGTACATAATAATTGGAAAGAAGATTAAGAAGTAAACTGAAAGCTGCTTTTTTATTTTTGCAGAGTGCCACTGTGTAGCAACAAAAACAAAAGGGCCATTACAACCAAATTCCTCCTGATAGCTGCTGAATCCCAGCCACTAACAAGAAAAAAATATTTAAAAAACTCTCATTCTCTATCATGTCTGAACTTGGGAAATGCATGTCTGAAACTGGGAAAAAGGAGGCTGAGGGGAGACCTAATTGCTCTCCTCCAGTATCTGAAAGGTGCTTACAGCAAGAGTGGGGTTGGTCTCTTCTCACTGGTGACAGGTGACAGGATGAGGGAGGGGAAATAGCCTGAAGTTGCGCCAGGGTAAGCTTAGGTTGTATGTCAGGAAAAAACTTCTTTACAGAAAGGATTGTTAAGCACTGGATCACCATCCCTGGATGTGTTTAAAATCCATTTGGATGTGGTGCTCAGGGACATGATTTAGCAGAGGGCTGTTAGTTAAGGTTGTATGGTTGGACTCAATGATCTTTAAAGTCTTTTCCAACCTGGGTGATTCTATGATTCTATGATTCTATGTATTCATCCAATTTGTTGCAGTCTCTAAAACTGTGTGTCTGCCCAAGTATTTAAAGCCTTTAAAATATCTGAAAGGGCTTTTTTAATAATACTATTGATTAGTGTGTAAATGTTGGTATTAGCCAGCCATGCTCCTCCTCAAGTTTGTTGGGCTGGCTCATACTTGTCCCTCTCTCTCTTCCATGTGCTATGAGGAGTGCAGATATCCAGATATACCCTAAAAATTTGAGTTCAGTTTTCAAATTCAATATTTCTTCCCCAGTAGCTCAGTGTGGTAACAGTAGCTACCAGAGATTGAAAACCTGCTGAAAGTTCAGCTTTGTATCTTTGAAAAGCATCCTCAAAGATGGGAACGAGGATAAGTAGAACACTGAAGGGAGGACTTCAGGAAGTAAGAAGGAAAAAACCTGAAGACATTGTATATGCAAAAAGATGCAAAGAACACAACCAGTAAATTGATGTTAAGATTAAGTCTAGCAATTGACATGTAAGGAATAAGATTTGCCATGTGACTCCTGATGCGACAAACCTCAGTAACTCGTTCACTCAGTTATTTATCAAGTACTTCTGCAGAGAACTGCTATGACGTACTGTCATCCACAGTGTTATCTATAGTACTTCACTTCTCTTGTCTACTGAATCAATTGTTCAAATTAACTCTTGTTCCCTCCACATGCATAATCTGAGGAAGAGAACAGACCAAATTAAAGAAGCAGTCAGTTCCTCCTTACCTTTTTTAAATAAATGACAGTTCTGCCCTGGCAGTATCAGAACCAAAATCTATATTAAAGTTTCACCAATATCTCTTGGAGTAGCGGTTTCATACACTGAACAAAAAGGAGAGGAAATCAAAGGATAAAACTGTTATACAGGTTATGAGATTTGCTTTCTAACTGCATGAGGCTGTCCTCTCAAATCAACACAGCCAAAAAGTACAGAAAAACCAGGGGACTTGCAAGCTACTTTGCAAATGAAGAACATGTCAGGAATACATGCAGTATGGGACGCAATAACAGACATGGTCAGACAGCAGTGCTAACTGAACAGCATGAATCTGAGGTTGAAGAGGGAAAAGAATGATTTATCAGTTTTGAACATCGTATTACCAACAACTTGTAAAATTAACACCATGTAAAGTGAAATTGATTAAATGCCTCATAATTATTTTTAATACATCAAAACATGATTATTAAACTTGTCAGCTCTTTGGCAGATACACTACTTCAGTATAGCTAGGCAGCAAAGGGCAAGTTTCCACAAATCTTTTAAAATCAAGTGTTAGGAAAAAATGTCAATTTAAACTGGTACTATTTCAATATATATATTTTTTTAATCGACAATGTTAGCATTTTTAATAACAAATAATGGCATGAAATGGAAAACAAATTATCTACAATTCTAATGACACTCTTTGCATTGATTTTAAAAGACTATGGTTGGAACGTTCAAAATTTTACACCAAAACAGCTTACTTAGATATTAAATTCAAAAATTTTTAAAAGGTTATTGTTATATCTTTATATATTTTTACATCATACCTTAACCATTTTAACAAAATATCATATTCATTTTTTTTCTAAGTGTTATTTACTTTAAAGTTCATCTCTTTAAATACGTCAGGACAAGAGCATATAAGGAAGGTATGTTTATCCAGAAGAGAAAATGTATCATCATTAAGCAGCAGGAGCTTTTGGATATATTTACAAAAATAAATTAGAGCATATAATCATTAGATGTCAGAAGTGGTGAGAGCATGAAATAAGGCTTTTTAAAACTTAAGCCACAGCCAAGAACAAATATTAATACTTTTTGCTATTTATAACAACCAAAAATTCAGTTCAAAAGAATTTTTTTTCCTAATATCCAACCTGAGAAAGGGAAGAGGCCAGGATTCTTCTAGTGTATCAGAATGAGGTTAGCTTATAAAACACATCTACTTTTTATTATTAAAAAAAAAAAAAAAATCAGTTCTAACTGGAAAGTAAGAATGCTTTCTTACTTTCTTAGTTAATGACATGTCATAGAAGATACTCAATATACCTACTTATCTATATCACTTAAATTCATGACATCTGTCAACTAGAATCTATTTCAAGGACTTAGTTGAAAATAAGGAGGGTTTATTTTTGCAAACCTACCTTCAGGTAAGCTTAAGAGAGTGGAAATAATAATCATGACCCTGTATAAGAAACAGTGGGAATTTTCCTCAAGTGACAGGATTTAACAGAATGATCTGTAAGACAGCACATGAAATTGGGCACCTTGAATTAATTGGAGGAGTCTTTCTCTTGACTAAAAATGCAAGACTCTGCTTCCTCTATCATACTTTCTCTACTAATCCTGGTATCACAAATCCACTTCTTTTTCCTCATTATTTTCATAATAAGGGAAATTCATGCTTACTTAGTCAACTCCTGACACACACCAAGTTTAATACTCTATTTTTGGTTTTACATGTTGCAACTTCATTAGCAACAAGAATAGATTTTGTCTGCATCTTTGCTGGATTGCTCTATCATTAAATAACAGAGCGGTTTAAGTTGGAAAGGCCTTAAAGATCATTTAGTTCCAGACTCCCACTCATGGGCATCTCCCACTAGCTCAAGCAGCCCAGGGCTCCATCTAGCCTAGCCCTGGGCACCTCCAGGCATGAGACACCTACAGCTTCTCTGGACAGCCTGTGCCTGTCCTTACTGCTCTCTGGATAAAGAATTATTTCTTAAAATGCATTTCTCCTTAAGGTGCAGGGTTCTCCCTACAATACGTATTTCTCATTTTTAAGATTTTTATGTTAGGTGGACTAGTTTGCTTCTGCTTTTGTGTTGTGTTTAGTTTTTTTATTGATCACGTGAAGAAGGACATGATCTTCTGAGATACTTAGCTGGCTGACTGCACTCTGCCTTTAAGCTGAAACAACAGCAGGCATGAGTAAACTTATCATTAGTGTCACAATAATATTATGTAACCTGACCAAAATTACATGCTTGAAGAAAGCGTGAAATATTCTATTCTGCATTAAAATTCTACTGACTTCTAATAAGCCAGTGTAACACATGCTGTGGAGAGAGAAAAGAAAAACACCCTCAGAGAAGCACTATTTTTTCTAGCTTTTTCCTCTCGGCATTACAATTTGTGTAATCATGAGATAAGTTTTTAGACTGACTGTTTAGCTGCCCTTGTTTAAAAATTTCATTTTCAATTTTATATGAGATGAATTTTTCCTTACATCAAATTTACAAGAAAAAGGATGGTTAAATATCTGTCTCAGTTACAGTTTCTCACCCTTATCTCTAATCACTTTTTGACAATGCTTTTACACAGTAAATGGATGTATTTTATATATGCAAAGCTCTAAAATAATCCTGTCCTTTCCAAGCTGATGACAAAAACAGATTTCCCAGAACTTCTTTTTCTTGAATCAAACTGAATTTTTTCCTGTTCATGACTTCAGTCTAACTATCCCAAAACCTTTATTGGATGAAAAGACTGCAAAAAGTCTTCCCATTTAACAGAAGATACAGGAGTACAGTTGAAAAAAATGACATTCTGGGAGTCACTTGAAGGCATCTTGGCAGCAACAGAGAAGGAGAAAATTCATGTCAGAAGAAAATGAGAAGAATCCTCTTGGCTGGAGAGGAAGTACAATGAAGAGAAGCCCTTCCTGCCTTACCACAAAACATGAGGCACACCACATGTTTTCCTTCCTGCTACCAACCAGGATACAAAAAACTCACCTGCTCTACCAGGTTGGTTATCCTGAGCCTCTGGTGCTGCACCTTCACACCAGTCTCACACTGTTTCATCTTGAAACAAAGGTTTCAGAGTCCCATCATAGGAACCTTAATTGTGGATTACTGAGAAAAGGAAAGCATACCCAAGTTCAAACCCTCTTGGAAGAAAGATTGCAATCTTCATCTCTGCTTCTGAGAGACAAGTTGCCTAGGTGGGATATAAAAGAGGTGGCAGCTGAGATCTTGGAGGGGGGGGCATGGTGTGTGCACTCTTAACATGTCACTTTGGAAGTCAGAATTTGATGCTAAGGGGAGGACATCTTCTTCCTAGAAGCCACAGCTCCTTCCCAGCTTTAGTTCCCTTCAGAGTGGGAGGTATCAGTCAGCCCCATCAACCATCTCCAAAGCCTTGCCATTTCAGTTTTCCCGTGTTCCCTGATGTATACTTGCACAGGTTTCTGAGCAGCTTGAAGTCTTGCAGTCAGTTCAGCAGCTGTTATGGGCAGTGGTTTTGGGAGAAGCAAGTCTGAGTTTCAAGATATAATCTATAACACATAATCTGTATGGTTTAGAAAGTTTTCTATGGAATATCTGGTGAAAACCAGGAGAACTGTTATTTTTTTCTTTTTTTTTTTTTTTTCTTTCTTTTCTTTTTTTTTTTTAAGAGCTCTGTAGGAATATGACAAAATAAGCAGGACCTAACACCTCTTCAATGAAGAGAGGATCCCAGGGAGAATATCTCCAGCCAATAAAAAAATGCGATGATCAAGGATAAATGCTAATTTTAAAAAGAAACCAGTTCAAGGATAAAAAGATCTTGAAAATTAAATAAAACTTTAATGTCCCTGACATTCTAGGTATTAAAAACTCCCACATAGAGCATATCTTCAGATGAAATAAGTCCTCCTGGGAATTCCAAAATTCAGACAAAGTCTGTTTCTTAAAGAATTAGCTTGAAAAGTATTTATATGGAAGTTATTTACAATGTATTTATTGGACTCTGAAACTGGAAAAGCCTTTAAAATTGTGCTGTGGTTCAATCTGGCAGCAGCTCAGAGCAACACAACTATTTGCTCACTCCCCCTAAAATGGAATGAGTGAGAAAACAGAACACAAAATAGAATTTGTGGGTTGGGATAAAAAATATTTGCTAACATAGAAAAGGAAAATGAAAACAGAAATGCAATAATAACCAGGCATACATGTATGTATCCACAATACAATTACTCACTACTCATTGACCAACACCTTGGTCATGCTACGGCCGCATGGATTGATATTCCACACAGCAACACAAGGTCTCACCACTTCCTAACCCTAACCATAACAACCCCAACCACCAGAAACCCCGCAGCCAGTTCTAACTCCCCACAGCTTTATGGCTTTCCTCATGATATCGCATGGAATAACCCCAGCCTAAATCAGGCACCTATCCTAGCTCTCTCTAACCCCCTGACCCACACTGTCATGGCAGCAGCTCCTCCCTGCTGTGCAACATTACACCACTCCTGATGCACTCTTATCACTCAGCAACATTTATAATATCTGTGCTATTTACACTGTCTCAGCTGAAACCAGGACAAGCTGAACTTTTCAGCCATCCTTCATTAATACCATGAAATATAAGAATTAACAAGCAATAGAAGTTTCAAGATATCAAATAAAATTTCCTCTAATTTTGATCAAACCAGTACCTCTGTCTTTCAGAAACATTCAAGTGAAGTCAAAAGTCAGATTTTTTACTTTATCTAATTATCAGCCCTCTTTCTTGCTTGATGAATTTCAGCAGATTAAATGTTTTGGAATTACATTATCATATTGTGAAGAAAGCACAGAATTTAAATAACTGCTCTCACACTTTTTAGAAGTTGCCTCTCCTATTGTGAGTCCTTTTCCCATTTCTTTCTTTGAAGATCTTTTTGTTTGGTAGTTTGCATTCATGCATATCAACAAAGACCTAGTGTGTATTGATTGCATCTGTGCAATAATGTGCCTTGTAAGCAAGGCACAGAGGTAGCTGAAGACAGTTCTGTGATGATAAATCCCAAGCATTACAAAAGAGGATGCCACTGAATTCAAACAATTTGCAGTGACAGAATATTAAGATCTCTCTGAGCTAGACTCAGCCAACAGTGAGAGCTGCTGTGAAAGTAATGACTTCTGTTTGAAGATGTTGGCCCACAGTGTCAGAGGAGGGTTAGTGGTATGGAAGCAGAGGTTAAACCTTCCTGTTCAGTATACTGTTACATTTTGTTGCCATGGGAAAGATAGCAGCAGAAGAGCAGTCTGACAAAATGGTGTCTGACGTGGAAGTGCATATGAAGAAATGGTGTGTCACTGAATTCCTCCATGAGGAGTAAATGGTACTCCTTGACTTTCACTGATTCTTGCTCAGTTTTTGAAGAGACCAAACAGTGGATGAGAGTGCAATGAGACAGTGGGTGGTGCAACTCAGCAGTGACAATACTGATGTGAAAGATGAGCCATGTTCCAGATGGCCACGCACAGTTGGCCACACCCCTAAACGAAAAGCATCTCCATCAACTCATCCATGCAAATCAGAAGATATGAATAGAGAACCGTGTATGGAGCTCAAAATTGGCAACAATGTTGGAATACTGCAAAATTTGCACCAGGTGGATCCTATCAATACTAACATAGCAACAGAAAGATCATCACATGCGAGTTTGTCAGGTCCAGTTGAACAATATGAGGCTGAAGGTTACAGTTTACTGGATCTCATCTTTCCTAGTCATGGAATGTGGAATCAACACTGAACCAAAGTCAAAAATGGCAGTCAAGACATTACATGAATTCCCCCTGGAAGAAAAAGCTCAAGATGCAGCCCTCAGCAGTTGAACTGATCTGCACTATCTATTGGGATAGGAAAAGGGTGATCCTTCTGGATTGCCAGAAACCTGGATAAACAAATGAATCTTACCACTACATAGTGACACTAAGATGAAGTCTCGAACTTCTAGACTCAGGTCAGAGAAGAAGACAACCTTTCTCTTGCAACGCAATAACACCAGGCTCTACTCCTGGTGACTTACCTATGAAGACCACTGCCATTGCCAATCTTGGCTGGACTGTCCTATCATACTCATGTACAACACAGATTTGGCATCTTCTGACTTTTATCTATTTGGGCCAATGGAAGATGGACTGCATGGGCAACATTTTCCTGGCAGCAACACCATCTACCTGTGAAACAGTGGGTCAGCTCTGCTTGTGCAGGTTTTTATTAGAGAGGCATGCAGGTTCATGTAAATCACTGGCAAAAATATACACATTTTATACATTTTTAAAATGTTATATATGTATTATATTAATGACAACGACTATGTTGAAAATTAGTGTTCTGTAGCTCAGAATTTGCTCATATGGCATCACTGTGCTCTTTGTATCTGTTGTAGTTTCCTTGGAAACAAACAGAACATATTTCCTTCAGAGAGACCTACATATATAACGAGTCCTTTGCATTTGTGATCATGGGTCCTTTATTAATTTGTCTTCTTATAAAGACTATCCTAAAAGTTAAACTTCTGTTAAATTTTCATTATCTGTTGTCTTGTTTTACTTCCAGCCATTGACCCTAAGCAATCATTAGTGCTGAGTTGCTACTGATTCATATATGTTTTCATGTTTGTTGCATGTTGCAACATTCATATATGTTTTATATATCAACTGGAAATATGAAATGTTCTGCTCTGCAGAGATCACAGTTCATAAATTAGTTAATATCTTCATAATCTACTTTAGTTGATTGTGCATTCTTATAAGCATTTCCAATATCTGCAGCAAAATTTGTTCTAATATTCACTGCCTACAAAATACACAAAAATGTTCTGAGATTTCCCAAGGAGAAGTGAACACGGCTGGAATGAATTACATAACTAAAAAAATATTCACAGAAATTCAGTTTCATTATTCAGGCTATGGTCAGCATCTCTGCAGAGATAACTCCTAAAATCCAAGGAGATCATACTGACCAAAAAAGAAGGAGTTGAATATATTTTTTTAAGCTCTATGTTTCTGAATCCAGTGTTAAATTTTCTGTTCTGAAATTTAAAATCCTAGCTGTCAAAAATGTTATTCCTCAATACTAATTCTATATTTCCCTTCAAGAGTGGGGATACGAGCCCCTCAAGTGCACACATCAATAGTTTAGAACAAAATGCAGTGGAATTATGTCAATGTGCTTGTCCATTTTTCTAAATTCTTATTTAAACTTCCATACTTTGTAGATTTGTGTATGGTCCATATTAAGTCAGAGCCTGATAATTCTTTGCTTCATATGCATTACTGTGCATATATCATACTAAACAACCAAAAAAAAAAAAACAGAAATACAGGCATATCACTTTGATTTGGTTTTCTGGATCGCTTGCACCTTCTGAGGAGCTCCCGAAGGGATCTCAAGAAATGAATAATACAACTGGCACACATCCCCAGTCTGCATTTCTGCTACTGTAACAAAGGACCCAGATTATTATAGCGCAGTGTGGCAACCCTTGCTTAGCATTACTGAAATAACAGTTATTGAGCTGTGAAAAACTATCATAAAGTTAAAGCCAGGCAAGACAAGAAATGTGAAAACAAAATAAATAACAAGTAATTAATGAGTTGAAGAGAAAATTACCCAAGTGAAAAGTATGAAAAATTGAACAGTAATGGAGAAAAAAATGTCAACAGTATATGACACTTATGCAGGGCGGAGGATCAGCCTGTAGCAGGGTTGATGAAACTAGTAGCCAATCAGACAAAAAAGAACCACTGAAGTCTTTGTTTTGATGCTTAGTGTGAAGAGATTTCATGTCTTATGTCCCAGCTGGATCTAGTTCTATCCACACATATAAATATACACGTTTGCATATAATTATATATATGGTGGGGGTCTTCTGGATATTTTAACAAGATCTCTATCAGAAATGACAGTTGTTTTTTTTTCCCATACTGGCTGAAAATTCTTAGCTATGTACTTTTCTTTCAATATTTCACCTATGATTAAGTGCCATGAAGATGGTCAGGTTTTGGATGATGAGCTGCAATCTAGTTGTAGAAGACTTGGTCAATATATTGTCTCCACATTAGGATATGGTAGGAGCCCTACACATCAGCATAATACAAAACCCCTCAAAAATGCTGGAGTCCTCCCTAAATTGGAAACAGTAGTATCGGTTTCCAAATATTTGTAATTTTCTCTGGCTCAATAATTTTATTTGTTCAAAAATTTTGTTGCCTTCCCAATTCTGCAATGGGCTGCCATGACTTGCATCCCCGAAGACAAACACAGACATGACGCAGGCATTTTAACATCTGGAATCAGATGTGGCTGATTGACTTCCTTGTGACCCAGCCTACTGTGCCCGCTGCACACTTCTTTCTGTGTGAAAACAGGAAAGAGAAACAGACTTCCCAAGGCCTTCCTGCCATCAAAAGGTTTTGGCTCTCATTTTTATTGCTACTAACTGATGAAGTTCAAGGAATACAAGAGACCATTTTTGCTCTATGAAACACTGCAGGAGCCACATTCTCCTGTAACAAAAAAAAAAAAAAAAAGAGAACTCAGACTAAATCACACTCTATTGAAAATACATACAAGCAGATTGCTTCATTTCAGCTGATGGTGACCTACAGAACTCTGCAGGAGAATCAGTCAACAATAAAATTTTTCATCATTTGTTTTCAAAAGAAATTATTCCATCTTTATTAGGAGCTTAGGCAAGGCCTAGATTCTGTGTCAGTATGCAAGATCACATCACATGAAAATTATCTTTTCTAAATTTATGTTTTATGAGAACAGAGGAAAGAAAAGAAAAGAAAAAAAAAAATCCATTCTCAGTATGTTAGGCTTTTGATTTCAACAAAATTTTAAAATTTTGGCATCTTCAGCAACCATTTCAGGAACAGTTCGCTAACAGTAGTCTCATTCCCTTGTCCAAATGGTGTTCTAAGTTCTCTGATACAGGAAGGAGGGCAATTATAGTTCAGATTTCATGTTTCATCTCCACTGTTAATTAAATACATAAATACACAAAGGAGAAATATCAACTTGCTCATTTCACATGCTTATTCCTACTGCTTCTGGGATTGAGAGAAATGATCTTTTCCTGAAATCCTCCTTTAAGATACACATGATCAGGAGGAGGAGACAACCAAGAAGATTCCAGTATTATGAATTTCCAAATGAGAAAAAAAAAAAAAAAAGGAAAAATGAAAAAAAATAAAACGCTAAGAAATCCTCAGAATCTATTGTACGCTGTATGTAATTCCAAATTCTTTGGAAAGAACCCCGCAACAGACTCAGAATTAGTTTTTCAGCCTAAATCCATACGAAGCTGTCTCTTTCAAGCACTATCAGAAAGACTTTTTATTTTGTGAATAAATAATTAAAATTTTCTGAAGATACTTTCAGTGGTGATTTCATTTCAGAAGAAGAGTTTTGCAGCAGAAAAAAAAACCCTAAAATTTATGTTTTTGCAAGTGAGGATTAATATGTACAGGAATAGATCTTTGATTCCTTGTTTTTAGCTGATGCAGAGCTGTGTACGGTGATAGTAAAATTGGATAAAACCCTCACAAATGTCTGTAGGAGCTTTCTCCACATACATTTCCATTTTTATCCCATATAATTATAAACTTCAGCAGCGACAATGGCACTTCAGAATAATTTGTGTATGTTTTCATTAAAACTAAGTTTCAAGGCAGGCCTGAGCTTTGAAAAAAAATCCTACAAGATGAGCAGAAGTGATGATGTGTAGTGAAAAAAACAAACTGTGGAGGACAGTCTGGTGTTCTACAGAATATTCTCTTAAAGTTTCTCCATAACAATTTGATTGTTTTGTTACTTCCATTAACTTCTTTCTATCTATAAAGGCGTAATAAATGCAGCAATATTAAAAGTGAACTGTTCAGAAAAAAGATTGCATCTGAACAACAAAACTTTTCTAATGACAAATATAGCTCCGCAGTGACCTTGGCATAAACACAGGGCAGTGTTCTACCCAGCCTTCTGTTATACCTCGTTATCTTCACGTCTGAAAACCATGCACATTTTCATATTCAGTCTTTCCTTCCTCTAAACAGATTATAGGCAAAATAAAGAATTTCTACAATATCTATATCTTTTTTCCTGAGTGTGTTAACAAAGAATCAGAATTAATGTTCTACTTGGCTGATATTTGAAACACAATATGTGTCTCATAGAAACTTGTTACACAAATTATTAGAATAATCTCTGTTTCAGGAAGCTAAATGATGTCTTGCCCACAAGCATCATTAGCAGTAGTTTAATCAGTTACCAATTTGCTACATGAAACAGTTAGAAGTGAGCCTTTTCAGAACATTTTGTTCAATTTGTTACACTGTATCAGGTTTTACAGATGTGCTAATTTAACTTTAACTTTAATTTAACTAATTTTTTCTGCCAGTTTTTCCCCAGTGCTAAAACTAATCCCATTACCTAAAAAAAAATAAGAAAAACAACTTCAGAAAACATCAAGAAATTCATATAAAATTATTATAAGAGAAAATGAGGATCACTTATCGTTAGTTTGATGTGTAGGTACCAAAAGGTTTCCTTCCAAATTTACTATTGACATAATGTCAAAAAAAGAGACCGTTACCTGTGCTGTCATAATGGTTTGGTTCTGATTTTATTGACAAAAGGAGTCCCTGCAGCTCTGATTTCACGGATCTGCCATGACAAAGTCATCAGTCCTTTTCCCAAGAGAGTATTTGTATTTGAAAAGGTATGATCATTTCACTATCTGACATGGATAAGGGCTTATAAATTGAACACAGAAATGCACTTAAAATTTGACAATTGCCTTCATCAGGACTAGTACAACATATTGCCTTATAATTAACATGTAGCAAGGAGTGACCGATTTTTGAGACTGAAGAAAATTAAAGACACAACATATATCTTCTCCTTAGCTTAGAACTTCAAACATGTGAAGTGCTTTCCATTAATATTACAGCAATTTCCCCTGCCCCAAGACCTGAGAGGACTGAGTGCCAGGGAGTCATGGGATGACAGATGGAACAGGATGGGCACTGGCAGAAGGCAATGTCTCTATAATAGATACTGTAACATGAACAGAAGTAGCCCAGAATTGTTGGCCACTGCTTATTGGGGTTTCACCTTCATGCTTTTCTCTTGCCTTAGGATCTTTAGACACAAAACTGATAGAGACCCACTGAAAACAGTTTCCTGAGCCTTGGCAATCTTTCTTCCAGCCCCTCATTTAACTACTTCAGTCATGTTCTCTCAGAGTGACACAGAGCAGAAGCAAAAAGAACAAGCAAAGCTTTCTTCCCAGCAGGACACATTCATGTCAACATTTGAGAGAGGAAAAGAAAAATGAAGAACTCTCAGAGACAAGAGAAGGGCAAAGCTTTGTTAACAAAACAGGATGAACAAATTGGGAAGTGATGCTTTAGGAAGGCATTCCATTCATCTATCATCCATTCTTTCCATTCATTAAATAGGTTTTACTTTTTCTTAAATGACATCTTATGATTTCTGCCTTAAATTGGATAAAACAGATCAAGCTCCCAAGTGATTATTCTCAAAACTTCAATCTTTTGATCATTGATCAAATATATGCTGATTTCTTTTCTCTAGTATAAATCATCTGAGCCCTGCCTAAGTCAAAATCTCAGTAGCTCAATTTCGTGGAAATTGTTTTATTATAGCAATGCAAGGAAGACACGGTCTTGAGATAAAGGATCTAGATTAGTCTCTGATCTGGAGTTACTCCCGCTCAGTACTTCAGACTAACAACAAGAAAGACTTGATACATTGTAGGAAACAGTACAAAAATTCTGGACTTGATGATGAGCATGCTGGAGCACCTCCCCTATGAGGACAGGCTGCAAGAGCTGGGGCTCTTCGACCTGGAGAAGGCTCCGAGGAGACCTTATAGTGGCCTTCCAGTGCATGAAGGGGGCCTACAGGAAAGCCAGGGAGGAACTATTTGTAAAGGTACGTACTGACAAGATGAGGGGAAAAAAATTTAAACTTGAAGTTGGTAGATATTAGACCAGACCAGATGGTAGATATTACATATTAGACCAGATACTAGGAAAAAATTCTTTTCTGTGAGGAAAAACCGTTTTTCTGGAACGGGTTGCCCAGAGAGACTGGATGCCCCCTCCCTGGAAGCATTCAAGGTGAGGCTGGATGGGGCTTTCAGCAACCTGGTCTAGTGGGAAGTGTCCCGGCCTTTAGCAGGGACGCTGGAATTAGTTGATCTTAAATGTACCTTCCAACCCAAACCATTCTATGACTCTATGATTTGAACTTAATCACTTTGAGGCTTTCCTTCGAAATAAAAAAAAAAACAGAAGTCCTTTCATGTTCTGCTGCTAGGTACTACCTCAGTATTGACAGTCAACCCAATATAAAGCATGCTTTTAGTGTGACTAGCTTTTACTGGTCATCTGCTTTACTGGAATAATATGACAAATATTGCTACATAAGATAAAATATAAAACATTGAACCTCAAACTCAAAAAAACTGAAAAAATTATGACAGTTCAGAACATTGTTTTGTTTTATGATAGGCTTGAGAACTGTCAACATCAACTTTTTAGGAAGACAAAGAAATCAGCACTGTCATGATCTGTGGTATACTAATAGGTTTCAACATTTTAATCCCCTTAAGAACTAACAAAGTTAGAACAGACATCATAAAACACGTTGACTAAAAAAAAAAAAAAAAAAGAAAAAGAAAATATTTTCTCAAACTCAGTAATGTCAGTTGTCTCCTATATCTAACTTTCTCTCTGCATAGAAGAACTTTACAACATGCCCTTGAAAGTTATTCTTTTAATACCTTGAAATAAATGAGCCATACTGACAGGACAGTGAAGCAGAAACTGCACCTCCTCCTCCTGTGCTTCATTGTATTTATAAATAAAGTTTCATTACCAGTATTGCATACTTACTCATTTTTATCTAGTATGAGGTGAGCAGTAAGTTATCATGTACCATGAAGACAGTTCAGAAGACAACAGAACCTCCCATTTGACTTGCTGCAATATGGTGTTTTGTAATGCAGTTTCAATTCTACTCACCCCATGTGCCCTTAGAAGTCACTGGCCACTATCCCAAGGGTTCTTTTAGTAGGGCAAGACTATTGCTGGTAGCTGAGGGATTTAATGTTGACTGTTTAAAGATTGTAATACCTGTATACAGGGATTTAAAAAGCTTAGCAGCAAGGTAAGTTTAGCAACACCAACAATGTTTACGTACCATGAGAATTTCTACAAATTAAAAGATCATTATGATAACCTGGGATGAAATTGGACATGAAGTCCAGGAGCAATACTATGTAAAAAGTGTAACCTACCCTAGTTTCATCTTCTAAAATCCTGCAGGTTACATTGCATAGGCCTGTTTCTTTACAGAGGACTCCCTGACTTACTCTGAATTTTATGACCGAACATGATTGTATTTTTCTTCTGAGAAATTTCACTGAGAGCTAAGCAAACACAGAGATTCATTCTGAACTCCCCAACTCTGAAAAAGACAGGGAGAGAGAGGAGTCCAGCAAAGGGCCACAAAGATAATAAAAGGTCTAGAGCATCTTCGTTATGAGGAAAGGCTGAGTAACCTGAATCTGTTCAGCCTGGGGAAAGGAAGTCTGAGGGAGAATGTGATTAATGTTTATAAATATCTAAAGGGAACTGGTAGGCAAACGGATGAGGCCAGACTGTTCTTGGTGGTGTGTAGTGATAGGACAAAGAGTAATGGCCCAGAACTTGAACACTGGAAGTTCCATACAAACATGTAGAAGATCTTGTTTGCAGTAAGGGTGACGGAGCACTGGAACAGGTACCCCTCGAGGTTGTGGAGTCTCCTTCTGAGGAGATATTCAAGACCCAGCTGGCTGCCTACCTGTGCAAACTATTGTAGGGAACTTGCTCTAGCAAAGATCAACCAACTCTTTTGATGATTGTCATTCCTTCCAACCCCCGTGATCCTGTGAAAAGTAAAGGCTTGTTTAGTATTTCTATATATTTGCATCACTTGAGATATGTTGAAAGGAATCTTGACTTTACACCACAAAAATGAAAGAGGCAGATGCCTTTCTGCAGAGTAAACCCACCCCTTGACTACTTCAGTTAGCAGCATCTATGCTGTACCACTAAAAAACCTGTGGGGCTGCCTCAGCAGACAGCTCATACTTTCCTCTGAGCTCTGTATTTTTCCAAGCAACCAAATACAAAATGGAATTAAAGGAATGTCATCCCTCATTTTATTGGAAATTGACTCCCTAAACAAGATGAAGGCTTGTTAATGACTGTTACATTTACTTTTTTAGCACACGAATCAATGTCTGTGTTGAGATATCTCCCCACAGTAATGACCAGGACTATACAATTTCCATCAGACCTTAGATTAAATCAAGTATAAAATTACCAAGCTGGAAAAACGAACTACAAGGCAAAATTTCCTCAAAGTTTCTTCACTTATCTCAGTTTTGCTTGTACCTGTTCCCTTTCAGAAGTTAGATAAGATTTGATCTGCTTTTTGATTGGATTCTGTAACGACATACTTATACCTGATTTGTAATACATTACAAGAAACCAAGTAATAATTTAATACTGACATGAATGCTATTTATTTCAGTACTTTTAAGATCAGTGGTTTTACAGATCTTTGAAACCGAAGTTGCTGGCTCAGCGAATACAAATGGATTTTAACTTTTTTTCTCAGAATGGTAGCCCAGCCTACCTTGGCCCAGTGTAAATGTTAAGTAGCTTGGTTGTCTTGCAGGCTGTCTACTTTGTGAATAAAGAAGACAACCACTAAGGCCAAAAAAGGATAAAGCGATGTTGATTGAGAAATGTCAGAGGGCAAGGAACTCATGAAGACTCATCCTCCCCAGCACATAGCTCACATCAGAGTTCCCATTAGCAGGGAATTCAACAATTTGACCTCAGAAGGTGCAGACAAACTCTCAAGAGAGGAAAAAAATCCCTCAAATGCTTTGCACTGAAAATGGATAAAATTGAGGAAGTTCAAGACTTTAAGGATTCAATTACAAAGATTTCCAGGATGAAACGACCCCTTACCTATAAGATACTGAAGTGAGGTTTTTATTAGCTCTTTTAAGTTCTACTTTTTGTATTTATTTTTGATTTGTGATATATTTCAGTAATGGGTAAATTACTTATCTAAAATTGCTTTTCCTACCAATAGGTCATGTACCAAACCCAGTTTTAAAGAGTTCTTGTTCTCTTTTGTGCGCCTTTATTAGCATAATCTTCTTTAAGCCAGTCAGATGCCATATATGCATGACCTTCATTAAGTGTACTAGCCCATGAAAAGACTTAAAGAGATTTGTATTCAGTATATAGATCATAAGACAATGAAATGTCAACAATCATTTTTCAAGACAGACAAAGTATTTTATTATACAGCTAAACAATGTGCCATGGAATAATCTTCTCATTATCTTTGTACAAAGGACATTGACGCGTTCTCATTTTTCTCAGAGACGTATTTTCACACCAAAAAATCCTGAAAGCTTTCCTATGTGTAGCCATCCTTTGATGAAGCACCTGCTTTGAAGCTTTATTCTGTGAGTGCTGTTGGTTTGCATTTAATGTCTTTTTTAATTATTTTAATGTATTAAACACATGAGTAATCTCAACAAGCCAACTCAGATATTCTCTTTACTTGGGATTAAGCCTACAGTTTGGAAGGATGGGGTTAATTTTGCCCTCTTAAGGGAGAAAAATTTGTGAAACCAAGACAAGAACCAATCCTCAAAATGCTCAGAATAATTTCATACCATGACTAAACAGCAGTGACAAGTTTTCTGTACTGCAAACAAAAAGTATATACTAATAAACTACTTTTTTTTCTTCTGTTTTTCCCTAAGAATTGCAAATTGTTGGTCATGTAGCCCTTATCTCCATAAGAAGACATTTAGATGTTTAATGATCTTTCAAGGAATTCTTTCAGTTACACCTATATCTCTCTTCTTGCACTGATTTGCACCTTGGTCTAATGTCTACAATACAGGACTGGATTTGAGAAGCCTTCCCAGAATGTTTCCTCCCAATCACAGTTAGGTTTGAGGGGAACTCTTACATAACTGTGGAATCTGTTAGGTTTTATTTCTGTGTGGATTTTTAACCTTTCTTTTTTATATATGTTAGATGTGACTATAAAATAGTTGCACTTGTGAAGATAGTCCTAGATCCCTTTCCTATAAAATATTCTTTTTTTTTTTTAATTTATTTCTCACAATAATTGTAGTAATTCTTCAAGTACCTGCATCTTTCAGCCAAGCAGAATCTGAATTTCAAAACAAGCAGATTCTTATCATCAAGAAAACTTGTTTTCCTTTGCAAATAAGAAGGATCTGCAAATAAATCACTCCAGTTACTTGTTTCTTTTTATCACACTTAGAATGGAAGAGAGTCAAAGAGCAGCATGAGTTGAAAGGGACCCTAAAGATCATTGAGCTCAAAACCCCTGACATGGGCTGGGCTGCCGCCCACTAGCTTGTGCTGCCCAGGGCCCCATCCGACCTGGCCTTGAGCATCTCCAGGGATGGGGAATCCACAGCTTCTCTGAGAAGCCTGTGTCAGGCTTTACAGGTCACCACCTTCTTAGTAAAGAAGGAAAGAACATGATGCAGTAAGATAAATAAACAAAAGTCCAAAATAATTGCATTTCATTCTATCAGTTGTATATATTGAAAAGCAATGAGAATTCATCAGGGAGCTGATAAACTTCCACAGGCTTATCAGTTTCCTGCTAACAACTTTTGTAGTGCAACAGTGAAAAGGTAACTGCATTGATATCCATAGATAAATGACATATGGAGGACCATTTGTATGCAAAAAAATAATTACACAGAAATGAAGAAGTATTCATTTTAAAAATTGATATTTGCTGGATGTGTTATCATCATTATCTGTAGCCACTGTGATTTCTAAATATAATTTTACTATCATATTTCAGAATTACCTTTAAATCGCAACAATTATGTACCTAGCTTTATCTTAGCTTTTTTAAAATCCCACTGTGGGGATTTTGCCATCCTCAGACACATCGCATTTCTCAGATGTTTCCTTTAGCTGCATTACACTCACTATGGGCCAGAACTGTCAAAAGACAACATCCAACAATTCAACTTCACTGTGAGATTCAAGTGTTACTGCCTTCTCACCTCATCCAGAGTAGTTCACACATTAAGCCTTTGCTTCTACATAAAAAAGAAATGTACATTTCCAAAATCTACTTGCATATATATATTTTTAGACATTTGCAAACTCTGTGGTAACAAGAATATCTACTCAATTTTCTACAAATAAAAAAGCTGCTAATGTTATTGAGAAACTGTTTTGAAATTCTGCAGTACAGTGTGAAATTTAAATGTGGTGGGTTTTTCTTTTAAGTTATTATTGAACACATCTACATAGAGCAGACACAATCTGATTTCTTTACAACCTCAGCAAAAAACAATATATGAAGTATTTAGAAATTAATTCCTGTTTTACCAAAGGAAAAGTTTTTAAACAGCTGTTTGTTTTTTCTTTTTGCATTCATTACACATAGCATGAATGAATGAAGTCAAAACTACATTTGTAATGTGTTTAATGCAAATCTATCAGCCATAAATACTGATACAGTCCAGAATTGTCCTCACCATAATTCATATTTAGCATTCTAAACAATCACTTTCAGTTGTCTTGTTTCAATTACATAGGATCTCTTTGTAGCATGAGGATTATAGCGTGAAGATTATATCAACAAGAAAAAGTTCTTCCTAAATGCATCTTACTTACATCAAGATCTAACAAAACAGAAATACTCTCTGATCTGTGGTACAGGCATTAGAAATGCATGCCAGTACACTTTATGCAAGAGTCCACGAGGCAGTTTGAGCAGGGAGGTTGGACTTTCTCTTTCCACTCAGAAGTCCTGCTCAACTACTGGCTGCCTCCCAGACTACAAATCTAGCCATGGTCTCCACTAGGCAAAAATCTCTTGCTAAAAGGAATGTGGCGATCCACATTTAGTGTCTGTTCAAGAATACACAAGAATGTTCAGGTCTCTGGATGCTGGGAGTGTCTGAGTCTATTGCTGCCAGTGAAGGGCAGTAGGGATACCACCTGAGTGAAGTGTGAGCAACTGGATTATCTGTTCAGTCTGCTAGGAAAGCTCAAGGAGGAGGTGGAGAGGTTATGGAGCACCAAAGAGCATGAGCAGCAAGTAGATTTGTGGAGTAACCCCCTGCCGTACCTTAGAGAAAGGCACTGGAGTTATACACCCCTAAAAGTGGATCCCCACTCAAGGCAGAGGAGGGGACCTAAGAGATGGAGAGAAATGGAAACAGGTCCCCCCTTGATGTCATAGGCAAACCTATCTTATCTTGATTCCCCACATACTCCTCCATTATAGGCTCTAGATTTGAGGATCAGTGAGGATGTGGTGGAAGGTCCACCCAAGATGTTGTCTAAGACAACACAGTTGACTCCGTGTCTCAAGACTGTCTCCTGCAAGAAAGAAGAGTAATGGTTATAGACCACTCTATTTTGAGAAGAACAGAGGATCCTATGTCCCTTACCCCTAGGGAAGTGTGCTGTCTCCCTGGAGCCTGGATTAGTGACATTACTAAAAGACTTCCTGCTTTTTTGGAACTTCACCTGATTCAACCCACTTATTATTACCTTTACTGATAGTTCAGGCTAGCAGCAATGAAGTCACTGAGTGAAGTCTGAGGACTACAATAAGGGTTTTCAGGGAATTGGAATAGTTAATCGAGGGGAGCACAGGTGGTGTTTTCCATCGTTCCTTCAGTGTGAGCAGGGGACACTGAGAGAACCAGAACTCATCTCATAAATACATGATTAAGAGTCTGCTGCCATCACAGCAATTTTGTCTTTCTTGACTGTGGGGCGCTTTACTCGGCCTCTGGCCTGATATCTGCTGATGGATCTCACTTGTATCAAAGAAGGAAACATATCCTAGCCCAGGAGCTGGCAGAGCTCATTGAGGGGGCTTTAAATTGGTACAAAGGGGGAAGGCAATAAGACAAGGCTCAGTAGAGATAAGCCTGGAGGAATAATGCTGGTTTAGGAAGTGAGGCAAATGGCTCATCTGAAATGCATCTATAATAGTGCATACAGCTTGGGCAACAAACAGGAGGAGATGGAAGCCATTATGCAGCAGGAAACTATGACTTACTTGATGTTACTGAAAAATTGTGGGGTCACTCCCATGAGTGGAATGCTGCAATGCACAGCTATGAACTCTTCAGAAAGGATAGGCAAAGAAAGAGGGGCAGTGGCATGGATCTCTGTGTTAGAGAGTGTTCCAGCATTAGAGGTCGAGGCTGGGAACGATAAAGTTGAATCTCTATGGGTAAGGATCGAGGGAGTGCCATCAAGGAAGACATCCCTGTGAGGCTCTGTTATATGATGACTAGATGAATCAGGCATCTACAAGTAGCTGGCAGAAGTTTTGGAATCACCAGCCTTTGTTCTCACTGAAGACTTCAATTTTCGTGATACATGCTGGAAATACAATAACAGTGTAGAAGAAGCAGTCTAGAAGTTTTCTAGAGTGTATGGAAAATAATTTCCTGACACAGTTGGAAAGGGATCCTACCTGGGAAAGCGCTCCACTAGACCTGCTGTTCAGAAACAGAGAAAGATTCGTGGAAAATGTGGATGTGGGAACAATCTTGGACAGAATGACTATGAAATGAGAGAGCTTCAATTCTTGGTGAAGTCAGGAGGGAGGCCAGCAAAGCTGCTACCTTGGAATTCTAGAGGGTGAACCTGGAAGGGGAGGAACTCTGGGGAAGATAATATACAAAAGTCAGGAGGACATCATAAACTTCTGGGACCAGTCAATGAGATAAGCTTCCCTTCCCTGCACAGTGACACCCATTGAGTGATAGTTGCAGATTTGGCCATACCAAGTGCTTCCCTGAGAAACTTAGACATCTGCACAGAGTTATTCCATGCTTTAATGCATTTTCCATAGCCTGTATTACTCACACTTGGTACGCACATGTTCTCTGAAGACAGTACATTTATCAGTGGCAATCCAAGATAGTCTGTAACCTACTGCTTCAGTGAAAAGCACTGTTCATAAATCAGTTAATGAGAGTTCTCATTGAGCATAACCAAACTCCATGAGGGTGGCTGCATCAGCTCATTCAAAAGCAACCAGACTTATAGAAATAAAATAGGCATCACTCAATCTCAGAAGGGCCTCTAATGTCTGGGAACAAGCTGGAATGCAAAAAAATGTATTTCCTGCCAAACTTCTTTACTCTTTGATGCATACCTACTATTAGAAGGAAAGCTCCCACTTACCTCAAAGAGCCTGTGATGCTATGAGAGGCCAAGGGTTACAATTAGATGTAAATTACAGTGTTTCATGTCTAGTCTTGCAGACTAAAGCATCTTTAGAGATAAAGCCACATAGATATTTCAATACACAGCAAGATCTTCTGTTTACACTGACAGATCTAGTTGCTCAAGTCATCTTACCAGAAAGAAAAGTCATTACAAGCAAGAAGGTTGATAATTGCCAAACACTCCGGGCACAGGACATCAGATTAAGCTTTACTGCTTATCATGAAACATATTTCCCTTTAAAACATACTGCTTGGAAACTTAAACAACACATGTTTACTGTCAGAGTCCTAAGTACGCACTGGATCATTATTAAACTTCTGGAAACCTTAACACCTTTAAAAATTTTATCAGTGGTGATCCACTGTTTTAGGCATCTTGATAAAATACACCAATCCTTCATCTACAAATAAGATATCTTAAATGAAAAAGTAAAATTCTGAACAGACACAACATAAACATTAAAGTGCAGAAAATTGCATCTCACCTTTTCCCTAAGTAATAAGTCCTTTATTTTACCTAATTATTTATTTGTGAAAAAGAAAACTCATTCAAAGGTAGAATAAGACAAAAACATTGCTACTCTGCAACAAGAAACAAATCCCAAAATCTCTGATAATAAAATGCTATCACAATGAATTATTCTGCACATTGTAATCTGATATAGTTGAGAAGGAGCACAACAGTTAAAGAAAAGTATTGCCTTCTGACAGAAAAATACAGAACAATAATCAAAATTGTGACATGAGAGAATATAAAGAACTGGAAGAAAAAGAACCCAGCTGGGACTTACTTTGGTGTGAATCACTATTTATTGATTAAGAGGATTTATAATCTGGAGAGTAAACAATGATAAGAACTAATGACTATCAATAGAATAACTTACCATAAAAAAATA
>NW_024884811.1:7454390-7482423 GCF_019232065.1 Centrocercus urophasianus
AAACACAAAACCAGAATAAAGCTTTATCTTTGTTCACAAACTCAGCAGCCATCAACCTCCGGAAATGATGGAAAAGATTCCTTCTGAACAGTAACTACCAAGACCAAACATTTAGATGCCTGCATAACTTAGTACACCTGGGTAATTTAGTTCATTTTGAGTAAGAATCTCCACTTTTGTCTCTGCAGATATACTGTATAGCCACTTGCAGTAAGAGCAGTTTTCCATATTACCGTGACTGGAACAGAGAGCTTGAAGCTGACAATGAATCTTGATTTGGAAATACACTAATTGGTAGCCAATATCCAAATTCAGATTGGTGCAATACAGCCCTCCCCTGTCAACAAGAAAAATGTTTTTGAAGAAGGCCCTGGGACAACAGTAAGTGGAAATCAGCTGTTGAATCTGCATTCTTCTCTGTGATAGCAATGTTTGACTCCACAGACTTTGCCTCCACAGTAGCACAAAGTCATGATTTAATAGTAATTTGAGCAGTATAAATTTAGATATACATATTTAAATGTAAATTTAAATATAGATTTAGCCTTCCAAACAAGATAATCAGAATTCCCCCACATTTCTCAGTATTGGAAACTAGAAGTCTTACATCAAACACCCAGTAATGTTAATCTTCCCTGTAACCTTATCATTCCAACAAAGCTGTATATGCTTCATATTTCTTTGTAAGTTTTATGTAACTGTTATATAAGGAAGTTATATGCTTCATATTTCTTTGTAAGTTTTATGTAACTGTTATATAAGGAAGTTATAATTCTGTAAAAAAATTTATGCAAGTCTTCATAAGTGAAGAAGTAGGGTAGGAAAGAAAGTCTTGTGGCACAGAAATCAAAGCAGAAAGAGAATGAGCAACATGTGAGAACACCCTGGGCTCAATAGAGCCATTAATGCAAATACAACAAGGCAGGAAAAGAGCCTTCAAGAAATTGAGAAAATAAATAAAATGATACATCCAAATTTTTATAGTGACACATTAACTTTCTGACTGAAAATCTTTTTGCTTCTTGTTCCGCTTATAAAAATTGCATGTATTTAACGTCAAAGTCCAGAATATCTCTACTAAAATTTAGAAATCAAGCCATTGGTGTGAGACTACTCATCTCTGGACACTGTTCAGACCTCTTTTTTAAAATACTTTTTTTTTTTTTTTTTTTTTGGGGGGGGGGGGAGGGGGTGCAAGAATAAACCAGATTACTTTATGAAATCCACATGAAGAATTCTGATGAGAATTCTCTACTCCTTAATTTTCCCTTCAAACACCTTTCCCCTTGTAAAATATCTTAGTTTGGGTTTTTCAGTGAGGTTCTTCAGATCCAAGATTCCTCTGCCTAAGGCTGCCTTTGTTGTTCCTTAACAAGCTGTTCTCGTGTAGCCATTATTCTGCTTGCCTGCCACTTGCCCTTCTGTTGCTGGAAAGACATGGTGCAAAGTGGGCACAGAGAGCTTGTACCAGTAGTCACCTTCTCAGTGTAACACGAACAATATTCATGGTTCTGTTTTTGTTTTTGTTTTGTTTTGCTTTTTATGGTTTCAGTATTCCACATCAAAACATCATGTAGTGTACGAGGTATTAAAATGTCACTGCCCCAATCCCAGGTTCCTATCCCTGTACATTACAGCAGTCATGGGATCTGGCCCTTCCGGGTGGGGGGGCGCTCTCTTGCTGCCTTGCAGTGGGTGCTGGAGGTGCTTTCCTGGCCTTTCCAAGCTTTCTAGGTTTGAATCGGTCCCGGGAACTCTCTCTCTCTCATCTTGTCTGATTTATTGATCTCAATTTCAACTAAATTGTATATATTGTGTTATCTTGTATTCTGATATTATAGTAAAATAAGTTTTCCTCCATAGATTGTTGCCGCTGCTCTTTTCCTCCCTTCCTTCCTTCCCATTTTTGTGGGACTGGGGTGGGAGGGGGGGGAGGGCAGAGGCCTGCCACCCCCTGTCACGGACATAGATTGATCTGGTCAACTCTGTGACACAATAATAGGAAATTAGGAAGTGAACAAAAAAAATTGAAAGTTTTTTTAGAAGATGATTTTCTGAAAACAACTAGCAACATCTTACATCCTCTTCTCATCTGAAATTAAAATGAAAATTCATTACATATTTGAAAAATACAAACCTGTGGAAACTGGAATCTGTTTACTGCGCTGCTCTGTAGAAAGGAGAGCTGTTTTGTATTTAAAAATATTAATAGATGGAGTAACATAGTAGGGATATCTATATACGAACATAAAATATTTACATAATTGTTTTAAGGTGGTTCCTGATGGATAAACACTTAAAACACTAGGCATAAAAGCTACAGAGAAGTCAGTGTTCCTTAAGATTTCCTTCCCATCCCATATTCCCCCCATTCTGACAAAGTCAAGAAATTTCAGCTGACAGAATTTCATATAATTAGTAGTTCACAATTCCAAGAGATAATCAGAAAATACTTGTTCCTTCAAACTGCTCTTCATTCAAGTTTATAACTTTTTACTAGTTTTCACCCAGAGGCAAAAAAATAGTATTTTTCTTCAGCTCACTTTGAAGAAGAAGCCACGCCTATCAAAATTGCTGCTTGTGAAAAAAATTTATATGGCTAATTCTGTTTCCAAGTAATCGCTTTATTTGCAGCACCCAATTTGAATTTTTGGTCAAAACAACTTGCTGTTCATTCAATATCTGCCAGAAATACAGGATGTATAGTGTGTTTTGTAAAGTCCTAAATCAAACATGTTAAGTATACACTCTTGAAAGTCTACTAATAAAAAATAACAGCAGTACACATATAGTAATTGGACAGATCAGTACAATGTGAAAGACATTACAACAAAGGTGTGATGATGGAAGGAGTAGCGCAGTAGAGAGGTGCTATAAGGGAAGGAAAGAAGATTGCTCACCCACATCAGAAGATCCCAGGTTCACAGGGGAAAACTCCAACAAAGAAGAATCTCCAGAAAGAAATTTCCCCCTGTGGCAGTCAGCCTTTAAATGGGGTCTAAGAAAGGTGCAGCCAGGCTCCACCCCTTCTAGTCACACAGCTGAATCGCCTTCACGTTTTGTTCCTAGGTGCTTTCCCCTGTCCTTTCCCCAGGTGCTCAATCAGGGATTCAGGCCTTGACTCAACAGTTACCATACAACATGGCTGCTCAAAAAGTAATGCCTCCTATTTTATTACCTTGGCCCACAGTGTCAAAAGTGGATGTTGGTGGTATGGCAGTGGAGATTGATTCTTCTCACCAATATTCCATATGACAGATGACAGCAGAGGGGCACTGTGACAGGGCAGTATCTGACATGGAAGGATGAAGAAAAAGTATATCATTAAATTTCTCTATGCAGAAAAAAAATGGCATACATTTACATTAATTGTTGCTTGCTGAACATTTACAGAGATCAAACAGTGGATGAGAGCACAGAGAGTCAGCAGGTGATGCATTTCAGCAGTGGTGACAGCAATGTGGAAGACAAGACATATTTCAACTGGCCACGCAGTTTTTCACAGTCTCTTATTCATCATGGTAAAAATACATCGCTAATGATGGTGACTGTTGAAAAACTGTGTTTTATAGCTGAGAATTTGCTCCATCAAATAGTGTTATTTTGCTCTTTGTATCTGTTACAATTTCCATGGAAATAAATAGGAGGCGTTACTTTCAGAGCTACCTGCATAGAAACATAAAAATCCATAATTGAAGGAAAATTATCTAGGAATAAATAATTACTTTCTAACTCTCTGGAACACCAACCTTTGGACCACCACCAAGTAGAGCTAAACCTCTTATCTTTGGCATTTTAATCTCTGATTAAATAGCAAACACAGTAAACATAGTAGTATGTTTCTGTACCTTTTTTAATATCACATGCACTTTTTCTGTAACTGGAATGATAACATCCAAGAAACATGTTGAAGAACAACAAATAAAGGAAACGAAGCATTGTTAGAGGGAAGACAGCTGTTTTCACAACTTCAGAGAAGTCAGAAAATTCTGGCTAGGAAAAATACTCTGTTCCAGATGCCAAAGACAGTGGCAGACTGATTTATTACTCTTGATAGCCTGACCAAAAAAAAAAAAAAAACTATAAATATGTAAGAGATGATACTGGTTCATAAAAGGAGAAGCACATTGACAGAAACTCTAAATAGGAAAAGTACTAGCTGATGTTTGTCAAGACTTGGAAGTTTGTCAAGTCCTGTCAAAGTAGGAAAATCAAGTTGAATTCCCAAGGTGTGTAAAAAGTACATTTATAAGTTATTTAATACCTACTATCCATAAAATATTTCAATGTGTGCACCACATACTATAGATGTAAGAATAAAACATGTCAGTATAAGGGCTTCCCTTACCTGCAGAGAAGCCTGTGTTCTGTATCACAGAAAGTGGCTGCTGTCTCCACGACTCTTCAGTCTCACAAGGGAAAACCAGCATCTAAAGCAAGACATACACAGTCAACATGATGAAGTGTGAGAGTGCTACAGCATCTGTTGAAAGGACAGCAGCAGTTGAATAGTTGGTGACTTTCCTCCTACAGCAAGTAGGAACAAACAAGGAAGCACAGTTTCTGTGCAGAGTCTGCTATTTCTCAGCTCATTTCCATAAGCAGAGGATGGGGCACAGCTGAAGTGTGAAATGAATCTCAGAAACTCACTACAGTTTGTCAATCTAAAAAAATACTGCCGGCAGGAACTTCAGGACCATCCCACCAGCTCCAAGGTGGAACTTGAGGCTGAAGTGCTAGTAACACTTGTGGGTCTGACTGTTTTGTCAGGCAGCAAAGGGAAATCCATGTATTATAACATAATAACAGCACTGTTTGCTTGGGCACCTCCAACAAGCATTCTGCATGTGAAATGAACATTATGGAAGCAGCTAGGTTCAGGCTGTGCAAACTAGTTTAAGACAAGACAGTGAAATCCTTCAGTTTCCACATAGGCACTTCCTTGGTTATAGCAAAGTGATTGAGTGGCATCCTTATGATTTGATTTTTATTTCAAGGTTTCACTGACATTTATTTTTAGTAGTTGCTTTTTTTTCAAGTGCTGCTGCTGCTGTATAAAAGTAAAGCACAGAACACCCTGCACATGACCACCTCAGACAATTGTACATGAGTACACAAATTTATCTGATTTCTTTTTGCTTAGAGACCTGAAGGTGGAGACACAAAACATGGATCATTTACTTGGCTTGTTTTGCCAGCTCATTTGCCACCTTGCTTATCCTGAGCTGAGCTGAACTGATTGCATGGTTATGAGGAGTGCTTAAATTCCTGTGAAAAAAAAGCAACAGCTTTCTGCTGAAGGCTTACAAATGCGTGAAGAGGGGGAAGGAAACTGAATTGTTGTGCATGCATAATTCAGGGACAATTTACATGCAATATTAATATATTTATGTATATATACATATAAATGATCTATATGCCAATTCATTTTTCAGAATCCTCCAGTGTAAAACATTTCTCAGGCCAACAGAACTTACAACATGCTTATTTCTGAGTGCATTATGTCTTTCCTGGAGCAAGGTCCAGAAAAAGGGCATTCTGACACTGAATTCCTTGTTATGCATTTCTGGATAGTAAAAGGCAGCTCTGAGATTCACAGCAGCCTATACATCTGAATTTTTAATGCTTGAGGTTTTGCTTTCACCAATATTTTGAGATGGTATTGGTTGTTAAGACAACTAACCAGGTAAACAACCAAAGACCAACCAACAAACATTTGGCAGAGCTGTCTCACTGGACGAGACCTGATTTTTTTTTTACAGAAAAGCAGTAAGCTGAAGATAAGCACAAAATACAGATGGTCTTGCAAGCTCTGCCATAGGCACAAAATACAGATGGTCTTGCAAGCTCTGCCAAGTCTTACTAATAACGCATTAGTGACAGAAGTTATGAAAATTAATTTACCTACTGATAATCTTATTTCTTTGAAGACTCAACAACTGCTAATAAATCTTTTCATACCAAAGAATCACTGAGTGATGCAAAGTTCAGAACTGGAAATACAAGTACTGCATTTTGAAAATTCAGTATGTAGTGAAGGTCTGGTGTCATCAGCAAGAACTTCAAGGGAAAGCAATGATATTTCTAATCAGTTTCCACACAGTATAGTTTTGATGAAGTTAGAAAAATTAAAAGGCTGTTCTGTTTGTGTTAGAGGGACTTTCAATGTGCAAGAATGAACATGTAAAATTCTTCAATTCCTTCAAAATTCCAAGCACAATCAAAAACTACAAGCAATATCCTGGATAACCATGGGTAGGTTATGCATGCCAAAGGCTTCAGTTACTCTGCCTCATTAATACTGCTTGTTGGTTGCCAGTTAGCTGTACAGCTGTGGCAGCAGATGTACAAAACAATCATTTGTCATTACGATTTATCTATCAGAGAGTGCTGAGGGTGCTGGAGGAGTTGACTGCCAGGTCACTTTTCATCATCTATCAGTGTTTCTGGTCAACCACAGAGGTCCCAGGGATTGGAGGCTTGTCAATGTGACTCTCATCTACAAGAAGGGTCATAAAGAGGAACTGGGGAACTACAGGCCTGTCATCTGACTTTGGCAGCAGGAAAGGTTGTGGAACAGTTCATCATGAGGGAGATCACATGGCATGTGAAGGACAGCTGAGAGATCAGGCCCAGTTAGCATGAGTTCATGAAAGGCAGGTCCTGCTTTACCAACCTGAACTCCTTCTGTGATCAAAAAACCCATCTCGTGGATGAGAAAAAGGCTGTTGACATAGTGTACCTTGGCTTCGGCAAAACCTTTGACACTGTCTCTCCACAGCATTCTCCTGCAGAAGCTGGCAGCCCATGGCCTGAACAGGTGAACTCTTTGCTGGATAAAGAACTGACTGTAGGGCCAGGCCCACAAAGTTAAATCCAACTGTTTCCAGTCACAATTGCTTTTCCCCAGGAGTCAGTACTGGGGCCCATACTGTTCAGTATCTTCACTGATGACCTGCATGAGGGCACTGAGCACACTCTCAGTAAATTTGTAGATGACAGCAAAGTGTAAGTATCAATCTTCCTGGGGATAGGCAGACCCCTCAGAGGGATCTGGATAGGCTGGATAGCTGGACTGCAGACAATGGGATGAAGTTGAAGACCAAGAGTCAGATCCTGAGGAAGGGTACTGAAAGGAGCAGAAAAATCAGTCCCATAAATACATGGCAGAGAGGCTGGTGCAAACGCAAGTATTTTGGCTTGTTTGATCATGGGGCGGTTTGCTTGGCACCCGGTCTGATGGCTGTGGGTGGCTCTCAACTATCTCAAAGGGGGAAATGAATCTAGCCCAGGAGCTGGCAGGGCTAGTTAAAAGGAATTTAAACTAGATATGAAGCAGGAAGGAAACAAAGATGGGCCTTCTAGAGGTGAGCCTAGAGGAATGATGATGGGACTGAGGGTAAGGCAAGTGGCTCAGCTGAAGTGCATCTGTAACAATGCACACAGTATGGGCAACAAACAGGAAGATCTGGAAGCCAAACTATGATTTTCTTGCCATTATGAATACTTAGTGGGATTGGTCCAACGGCTGGATTGCTGCAATGGATGACTACATGCTCTTCAAAAGGGACAGGCAAGGAAGGAGCAGCTGAGGGATCTGGGATTGTTCTATCTGGAAAAAAGAAGGCTCAGGTGTGACCTTATTGCTTTCTACAACTATCAGAAGGGATGCTGGGGTGAGATGAGAATCAGCCTCTTCTCTCATGTGAGTAACGATAGGACTAGAGGGAATGGTCACAGATTGTGCCAGGGAAGATTCAGGTTGGATGCTAGGAAATACTTTTGAGAGAGTGTGGTCAGGTGCTGGAATGGCTGCCCTGGGAGGTGGTAGAGTCAGCATTCCTTGGAGGTGTTTAAGAAAGTTTTAAGGTGTCTAGATGTTGTACTGAGCAACATGGTTTAGTGGGAAACAGCGGTGATAGGTGGATAGTTGGACTGGATGATCTTTGAGGCCTTCTCCAACCCTGGTGGCTCTATGAATATAATCATAAAAAAAACCTAACATGAGAGCAAACGGTTACTGCCACGTTTGACTGTTGTCTTCATCACGTGATGGTAGGAGAATAGTAACGATCTGTTTGAAGGAGAAGCACTGAATTACGACTCGTTAAATTTTGTACAAAATATGTAAGTTTTTATTTCTCAGAGCTTCTTCAGTGTAGCATTATGAATCACATCTAACAGGTGTGAGTACTGAACAGAAAGAAGTGATGGTGTTGATGGGAAAACGATAGGCATAGACCAGGAAGAAATAGGGAAGAACTACTGTACTGTGTATTCCATAATCCTATTCAACTTCACTTATTGTAGAAAAATGTTATTGATCTCAGTCTCCAAGAAGACCACCAGTTCTACAAAGAACTAGTCCAAAGCACAGTAAAATATCTGACCCAGAACTAAAAAAATGCATTTCTGAAAAAGTGTATAAGCTATTAGGATTACAAGAGAAACAGTAAATCCTCAGCTCTGTCACTGAGAGTGGAAGAAATCTGTTAGGTAAAACTTAGTAGATGAAAAATGAGAACAGTCAAAGAAAAAGAGTGGCACAATTCTCTTTAGATTTGGAAGCATCGTATTTTCCATTCTGGTTTTCACTACTGTAAGCTACTTATATGCTACAAGTTGCCATACACTGAGTTTTCTCTAAACCTTATTTCTGTAAATAGGAAGACTAGGGGCTAGTACATTTGACATTCAATTGAACAACAGAAAACTGCTGACTTCCCTTGAAAGGAATCATGGATGGTGCAATCACCATCCTTAAAAATCCTCTAAATCTACAAAGCTTGTTCTATGAATCTATGTAAAGAATGCTGTTGAAATGAGTATAATGTCTTTCAGCTGAAAAATTCCTGGCTGTAACCTGTTAGATATTTGAGGATGGAAAAAAAATAGAGATAAGCTTGTTCAGTTCATGGACATCACAGCCTTTGGATGCAAAATCCCAAAGAAAAACACTGGAGATGTAAATTCACTTCTGATGATACTGAGGATTTACAGTGTGAAATACATTATTGTTCATTTAAGGGTAAAGCATCAAAATCTTGCAGAGCAGATAATTAAGAACTTGCTTTAGCACACTCCATTAACCCCAGCATGAATGAAAATCACTTTAAAATATCACATGAATAGTCCACAGCCCTGGGGGATAGACACAGGACTTCAAGAACATCAGCAGTCAGTGTGGAGCAGCGCTGTTTCCTCCAGCTATGGGCTCTCTCCTATGCCTCTCCCACTGGCTCTTCCCTCAAGGCAGCTGGTTAGTCCCAGGAAACATGGGCTCCTCATCACTGAGGCACATTCTTCAGGACGGTTCCTTAGAGGTGTTCAGAATTTAAGAACACTATTGGAAGTGCAAATTAACAAGTCAAAATTTTTCCTCATTTCATATAAAATGCATTAATGGAGAGAAAAGCCTGATGTCAAGAATCACACAGAATCGCAAGGTTGGAAACGACCTGCAAGATCATCTAGTCCAACCACCCTCCCATTCCTATTAGTACCACAAGCTACTAAAAAGCTACCAAGGTAGCATCAGTGGAATTACAAAAAAAAAAAAAACAAACCTTACTGGGAAAAAAATCATGAGGATATCACTAGTACAAAGCATACGTTGCAGATTTGTGAATTGACCCCAAGTCACTCTTTTGTGAGTACGCAGTAATTCCTCACATCTGCAAAATGTATGTTTCTATTGGCAGGATGTACCTGTCTTTTCTCCATAAGCTGCTCCAGGGAAGCCAGCAGGAACACATTAACTCCAGCAAGTGTAGGCAGTCCCTGGGGCAATGTTTACATGTCAGCACAGCTTTTCTTGTTGCAGCAGAACAAGAGCAAGGTGCCAAGGACCTGCCCTGCCCAGTGATGATAGCTGATAGCAACACTACTTAGATGCACTTTCTTGTTCATCTAAAGATGCACCCGGAAGGGCATAAGCCAGGCTTTTGTTCCTTCAGCTGAATAAAGCTGCACTGATTCTCTCATGCTGTGCAAGGCAGAGAACACACTTCAGATGAGCAATACCATAGCAGCACTTTCTCCATGACTTCATACCCAACCAATGGGAACGTAAGAAATACCTCCTACTGCAGATTGAATAACTGAGTGTCCACATGAACATACAAAGCAGAACGCAGAATTAAAACTGAGGAGCCATTAACTTTGAAGCTGGACACTAATCACATCCATTTGATTTTTTAATTCAGTGCTCAGTTTCTGAAGCTTGTTGTAAATATTGTTTTAAGATCTACAGACAGAGAAAAAGTCAATTGAAAGACAGGATTCAAAAAAAAATTGTTATCCAGAGGTATTTCAGGAAGCTGGGGAATGAAAACAAGCCAACCTCACACCTCTAGTTCACTTTGCCAGGAAAGAAGCTGAACATTGACTACACATGCCACAAGTGTTATGAGCATGCTGAAAATAATGCTGGCTAAAAATAAGAAATTTCAAGGAAATCTGAGATAGTTGTGTGTGTGATAGTTGTGCATGCAAGGTGACAGTGTGAACGTATATAGATATAGCCAACAAAAATGATCAAAGTACAAATTAGTTCCAGTTAGTTAGATACTAACATGATCAGATCATGCTGGACTAAACAGATTTAATTTGGACTAGCTCTAACAACTGAAACCTGATCCTTACAAAGCAAACAACAATCTCATCAGCATATTTGAAAGCAGAGTGTACAAACTTAGAATTTGGTCTTCATAGCTGAATAGCTCACAAGTTTCACTGCAGGCATACCTTCCAATTATATTGATTTTTATATTGATTTTCCAAGCACATTGTGTACTGCAGTGTTTGCAGTCAGCCATTCAAGCTTCTCTAATTGATCCTGCCAGTATGGCTGGGTAAAGAACATGCCTGTGAGCAATGGAGGGTCAGGAAGGGCTGGAACTCTGAACCAAATATCTGATCCAGAGCCTGCTAGGAGAGCAGCAGCCAGAAGCTTAGATTGAGAGAGACTGGAGCTATAACACGGTATTCATCCCTCTCAGCTAATTCCCCTAAAACTCAATATTCTCAATATTCTTGTGCTTTACACAATTCTCTCTTGCTGTTTTCGTTGTTGTTGCTGTTGCTGCTGCTGCTCCTTCCTTCTCCTTAAGGGTCAGTAAGGCACAGAGGAGAAACAGCTTGGAACAATAAAGTCCATTTGTGTACCTGCAAAGAACTATCCATTTCCTCTTGTAATTCCAACGTATCAGAAAAATGATAACTTTCTTATTGTTTAGAATGATGGTTGCAGTTTACATTTCTGAGGTGAAGTGAAAGAAAAGGCAATGTTCTTCTGAATGAATTTGGATTTTTTTTTGTGCTGATACCTTCTATCTGGAGGAAATAGGACCACAATATGATTGCTGACTCCCCTTCGTCCTCACTGGTCTAATGCTGAAGGAGAAGAGGCCATATCTGGCTAGTCTGAAGCCAGCTAACAAGGCCAGTGGTGGAACAGAGCAAAAAGCCATAAGTTTATTAGAAATGAGTGAGTTTTGTGTAAAGTTATGGACAAACAGTCTCCAGATGTGATTTCAGCATCAAAGAAACTCCTGCACCACTTGCATGCTGCAGTCTCTGAGCTCAGATCATGTATTTGCTGCCTTGGGTTGGCTGCCATGAGGTCATCCATCACCACTCCCTGCAACTCCATCATGGCACCTGAACAGTGAGCTGACTCTTCACCTCCTGGTTTCAGGTCCATAATTTGAGCCACGTGGATTCAGATTTAGAGAGAACGTTGAAAAGAGGGCTGTAACAAAACGTTAGCTGGCATCTGTCCCCATGTCTTCACATTCATTCCGTTGTACTGGCTCCACCTCAGGAGCAAAGCCTTTCAAAGAAAATGAGATCACAGAGCAGCCAAATGAACTTTCAGCTAATCAGGCTGATGACACAGAGGCTCAAAACGTATAGCAAGATCAGCCTGGCTTTTGTCTTACTGTCTTTACTTTGCAGACATCTGCATCTCTACCGTCACACTTTGTACATCCACCCACTATGCACAGCTTCCTTTTCAATGTAATAAGCCAAGCCAAAACATTCACAGTGAGGAGCAACATCTGCAGTGCTTATTTCTGAAGCATCTACATCTATCTGGCAGTCTCGCACCTACCAGTGCTTGTGGAGTGGGTTTTACAGATTATGACCAGCAGTAAGCACAAATGAATACACTGAAACATAGATGTTTCATCTCTGAATTATGTTCCTCCCATACAGTGGTCTGACATCAAATAAACCCAGGCAATGGAAAATCTTTTGAACTTTTTAACTTCCTTTTTATACCATTGACTCACACAATTTTGCTTTTATAATCAAGAATAAAAATACATATGTGCATCAAACAAAGGAAATATTAATTACTCTGGATCTGCAAAATTGAAAATATTCAAACCCAATTTATTACAGCTTTAAGCTTCAAATATCAGTTCATATGAGACCGTGTTGTTAGGAAATCAAATCTGATAAAGGCAAAAGCATCACAGATAGTGGTAGTAACTATGAATGTAATTGCACAGTTAGAGGCTTTGAAAGTGGTTCCTGCTTCAAAAAAAAAGTATTATTAAAAAAAAAAAAAAAGAATGGAAAGAAAGAGAAAGAGACAGGGAGGGAGAGAAATGCACTTGTGCATCTTTTACGATTTTAGCCAAAATTTCCGGTTCAAAATCCCAAGTCTTGCTGATGTAAGCTGGTCTGTCAAAACAAACAAGCCTCAACACACCAGATGTTCATCACTCAGCGCTCATATTGCAAAAAAAAGCACAAGGTTTTATTTAGTGAGATTTATACGGTTTAGAAAATGTAACTAGAGATCTCAAATTTTGGGTGTTCATTTGAAATTCAACAGAATCAAGCTGGCTTGAGAAATTGAACTGAATTCTCACCAGAATTCACTCTAATGAGTCTTTTTCTTTCCACTCTAACTCAGAACCTACATGTATTTCTGCTTTTTCCCATCCCACATTAAACCTCATGTTAAACCTCATCCGGTTTCTTACTGCCCAGCTCTCCAGCCTTGCTGAATGGCAGCACGGCCTTCAGGCGTGTCAGCCAATCCTCCCAACTTCGTATCATCAGCAAACTTGCTGAGGGTGGCCACTATCCCCTCATCAAGGTCATTGATGAAGATGTTGAACAAGACCAGACCCAGCACTGACCCCTGAGGAACACCGCTGGTTACAGGCCTCCAACCAGACTCTGCGCCACCAACGACGACCCTCTGCGCTCTGCCAGTCAGCCAGTTCTCAACCCTCCTCACTGTCCACTCATCTATCCCTCACTTCCTCAGCTTTGTTATAAGGATGTCGTGGGGGACAGTATCAAAAGCCTTGCTGAAATCAAGGCAGACTGCATCCACTGCTCTCCCCCCATCCACCCAGCCAGAGACAGACATCATAGAAGGCTACCAGGTGGGTCAAGCATGACCTCTCCCTGGTGAACCCATGCTGACTACTCCTGATAACCTCCTCTTCTTCCAGTTGTCTGGAGATGACATCCAGCACCAGCTGTTCCATCACTTTTCCAGGGACAGAGGTGAGGCTGACTGGCCTATAATTGCCTGGGTCTTCCTTCTTGCCCTTTTTGAAGACTGCAGTGACATTGGCTATCCTCCAGTCTTCAGGCACCTCCCCCGTCCTCCAAGACCTCTCAAAGATGACAGAAAGCAGTTCAGCAATCACCTCTGCCAGCTCCCTCAGCTCCCGTGGATGCATCCCCTCGGGTCCCATGGATTTGTGAACATTGGTGTTGCCTAGGCGCTCCCGGACCACCTCTTCCCTGACTGAAGGGAGGTCTTCCATTCCCCAGATCCTCTCACTAACCTCCAGGGTCTCAGATTCCCGAGAGGGAGCTTTTTCACTGAAGACAGAAGCAAAGAAGGCATTCAGTATCTCTGCCTTCTCAGCATCCCCTGTTACCAGAACACCCCCATCACTTAGCAGGGGAGCCACATTCTCCCTAGTCTTCCTTTTACTGTTAATGTACTTAAAAAAGCCTTTTGTATTATCCCTTATCCCCTTCACCAGATTTAATTCCAGGCAGGCTTTAGCCTTCCTCGTCGCATCCCTGCAGGCCCTGACAACATTCCTGCATTCTTCCTACGTAGTCAAACCCTTTTTCCACATTTCATGAGCTTTCTTCTTTCCTTTGAGTTTGCACACGAGCTCCTTGCTCATCCACACAGGTCTCCTGCACCCTTTCCCGATTTCTTCCTCACAGGGACGCACCGATCCTGAGCTTGGAAGAAGAGCTGCTTAAATGCCGACCAGCTCTCACAGGCCCCCTTCCCTTCCAACACCCTAGCCCAAGAGATAGCTCCAAGTAGGTCCCGGAAGAGATCGAAGTTGGCTCTCCTAAAGTCCAGGATAGCAATCCTACTTTTTGCTTTACTTCTTCCACTCAGGATCTTGAACTCCACCATCTCGTGGTCACTACAACCCAAGCTGCCCCCGACCTTTACTTCCCTGACAAGCCCTTCTCTATTAGTGAGAATAAGGTCCAGCAGTACCCCTTTCCTCGTCGATTCCTCAACCACCTGCATCAGGAAGTTGTCTTCAACACATTGCAGGATCCTTCTGGACCGCACATGCCTGGCCACATTGCTTTTCCAGCAAATACCTGGATAATTGAAGTCCCACATGAGCACCAGTGCCTGGGATCGTGACGCTGCTTCCAATTGCTTGTGGAAGGCCTCATCAACGTCCTCCTCCTGATCAGGGGGCCTGTAGCACACTCCCACAACAGTGTCAGCCATACCAGCCCGCCCCTTGATTCTCACCCACAAGCTCTTCACTGCCAATGGGAATGAAGGACTGCATCCATAAATTTTAAGAACCAGAGAACAGATCAGTGGAATCAGTTCCTTTCACCACTATGGGCTGAGGTTCAGCTGACTTTATCCTTCTTTCCAAAGTTCACCAGCCACAGGGAAGCATAAAAAGCTGTCTGAACATCTTTGGGAGAAATAAATACGCTTCATCTAACTGATTTCCGTCCCTTTCCAGGAACTGAAGATGAAAGAAAACGACCACTTGAATGAATACACACCTGCTCTCCTCTCACTCTGTGTATCTGTATTAATGGTTATGAAGATTCTCAGGTATCTGTATACTGAAAAATGTTCACATATCTCAAAAGGCAGGCTGCAAACCAAGTAAACTAAGAAAATTCTTGTCTGAACACTGCATACGGTTAAGCTTGTGACAGAAAAAAACATTATGCTAAGTACAACTATTTTCAGACTTTCCACACACTCGTTCCAAAGCTATACCCAAAGCTATAAATGTAGTTCTCAGGTTTTTGAGCAGTGACTTTCTAAAAATGCCCAACAACTTACTCTTCATTGTGACAACCTGCTCTTCTCTTCAGTCAAACTTTTGAGTGGAAAGAAGAAGAAGAAAAAAAAAAACAAAACATCGGCAATTTGGTTTAGAATATTTTACTTGATAAACATTGCATTTTTGATCTCTGATAGTAGGCTTAACAGACTTGCAGCCTTTGTCTAGGCCTTAACAACCTAGCCACACAGAATGGATTTCTCCTGGGTATTGTAGAAGCTCTGCATACATGCATAACGTATCCCATGGGACACTATTTTGTGTTTTCCTGTTACTGTTTTTAAGCACAGTCCTCAGAAGTACATATAACTGGAGAAAAAAGTAGTTCACACAGCCGGATACTTTTTTTGACACAAATAATTTCCCTGAGGAACAAATCTACTCATTGTGGCCTTTACATTTACATCAAAGACATCTCCAGCATTATCAGAAGGTTCTCGTGCCACTTTTTGCCTCATTAATGCCCAGAAAACTGACTTCCTCCTGACATTTACAATCTTGCCAGTTTGTGTATTGCAGAGCCATGTTTTCGTAATGTGCTTTCTCACACCACCCCAGCTGCTAGAAGAAGCAACCCAGCTTTTTTAATATAATTTTCATAGCTTTTTCTCTCACCATATAACAGAGCAACTCAGCGGGAAGGGATATCTCTGATGACAAGAACAAAAGATGAAAAAGAGGATTGATAGATATGCCAAGAATGTGCAGAGTCACTATCAAAAATTGTATGTTCTTCGTATATTCTAACCAAAGCTCCGTGATCCATGGTGATCCTGCAATGAATTAGGATCTACATCAGGCATTGGTGGAGGGCAGTGTTAAAATTCGAAGTTATTTGGTGTTTATGTAGTTACATGGTTCACCATACTTCAGACGTTGCAAGCATAGGGATTGTAGCTACCCAGCTCTGAGCAATTCCTTCCTCATTACTGACAGCAGATGTTTATTAGTCAGTACAACTGGTTAAAGGCTCTTTGTGGAACTCGCTGAAAGAGAGACGACTTTGAAATTCCATTCCTTGTTTGTAATTGAGGGACCTTTAGTTTGGGTTCTTCTGTGGAGAACACTGAACCTTCTTTTAGTCCTTAAGTCATTACACTGCTATAGAGAGAAAAGGAATAAAAAGCTGCTTGCAGAAGCTTTGAAAAATATCTTACAAATTCTGTACAGCTAGAGCAATTAATACTACAGTACAGTGTGAGTTGAAAGGTCCCACAAAAATCACGAAGTCAGACTCTTGGCTCCACACAGTACTACCTAGAATTCAACCCCTGTGCCATTATTCCGACACTCTTTGAACTCCAGCACTGGAGGCTGTGATCAGTGCTGTGGGGACCCTTTTCCATGCCCACCACTCTCCGGCAGACCGTGTCCCCAACCCCCCCCCAGCTGCCCTCCCCTGGCACAGCTCCATGCCGTTCCCTCAGCCCTGTCGCTGTCACGCAGAGCAGAGCTCAGCGCTGCCCTCTGCTCCCTGTGAGGAGCTGCAGCCGCCATCAGACCTCCTGTCAGCTCCTCTGCTTTGGGCCCGACACACCCAGGCCACCTCTCACTCACCTTGCCCCCAGATCCTTCACCAGCTTTGTAGCCCTCCTTTGGATGCTCTCCAGTAAGATACCTGACTTTTTGTGTAGAAGTTAAGAACCTTATTTACATACAGGCTGCATACTACTAGCCTGTTTCAAAAAAATTATTCTTAAGAAAGCAGTTGCTTTCTTCTCATAAATAACGCAGCCTTTGTCAAGAGACAATTTGCCATCAGAGACTTTTCCCACAGATAGTGCTATTTTATAAACAGTGTTTCAGTGGAGGGTAGGTGTAAGTTTCTGCATTGCTGTTCCCAGTGCTGGTTGTTTAATTAGCAGAACTGCTAGCAGTCTCTGCATTGTTACAGCAGTGCAGCCACGAAACACGTAGTATGATAGATTAGACTACCTGGGGTTAATGGCATTGCCCATATTCAGCTGTAGACTTGAAAAAAGAGCTCTGGTAATGGCTGCTAAGGTAAGCAAGTCCATTCAATTTATCCCCTTTCCTCCCTCCTGCACATCAAAAGCAATAAACTCTCGGGTATAATTGCCATTCCGTATTTGGGAACATTTCACCCCAGAAGAAAGTTATTAGTTCTGTCTTCCCATTCATCTCTTACAGGGACAGAAAGCAGTATCACGCTGTTAGGACTCACTATCATCTGCTAAAAGTAATTGTACAGGATTATTCGTTCTCCTTCCATGAATTGCTCTTAGATATTGTCATTATCCCATTTATAATGCTTTTGTCCTTCCTTTCTTCAAGCCTTAAATTGGTAGGTTTTCTCATCTGAGGCTCTGCTGCAGCATAGTGACAATAGGCAGACATTTGCTTGTGGCAAATTTTACGGCAACTGGCTAAAGCTGAGGCTAATATGCATGCCACATCACAACTCAGAAAAGACTCAGATGCCACAACATTCTGCAAGTTATAGCAGTGCAACCAGCTGAGGAATCTGCCTTGATACACCTGGTATTTTTAGAGGATCATAAAATAACTCCTGAATAACCATTAACTTTTTTGGTTTTGTTTTTCAAACAGAAGAGTCCTACAGTGTTATCTAGGCTACTTCAGCAGTAACAATCACTACTTGTGAAGAGAGACACTGTGGAACATAGCATCCCACACCTTAGAGCAATAAGCAGGGGCAAGGAGAACGTGGAGCAAAAAATGATATTAACAAGAGCAGTATTAGTCTGCAGAGCCTTAACCACTGCCCATGCACAGCACTGAGAGTGCATCATGAGATGCCAGAAGCCCTAGCAGGAGCCTGCAATGCCCAACATCAGCCTTTCTTGAAGGCAGAAGTGATGCCAATTGGCCAGAACACAGCTATGTGAACAGCAGTCTCATACATATAATATAGACAGAGCTCCACACAGAGCCCATAGGAAGGAACATGAAGCAGTTTCACTGATCTACTGATTTGGTTGCCTTTGTTGCTCCAGTAAGAGCCTCTTGCCTCAGGAGCAGAGCTCTTCATGCACCATGTCACTGACATAGCCATGGCAGGGAGATGGACTTTGATGTTCAGCAGTGTTTATTTCCCCTCCTCATGTTTTCAGAATACTGGGTGAAGGAACCACATATAAAAGTATTTTTCGTGTATTCTTCAAGCATTTATGTTGTCTAGATCCATTTTTTTTGCACCTCTACGAGTACATTCCAAACCCAGCACCGTATTTTTAACTGGCTTTACCTGTAGTAAGACACAGTTGGCATGTATGAACTGCAATAACCAGGCTGTGGATTAAGAATGTAACAGAAACACCTAAATTGTTGTGCTGCTGAATTTGATCAGTTTAAGAGTGTTTGTTTCCTAGTGTTTACTTAGACATGAATTTTAATAAATTCAGGCTAACTCTGGCAGATAAGCATTAATGCTGCATCAGTACAATGAGGTCTTATTTGACCTACCCCGATGCTGTGCAGACCCACCTAGATGCAGTGTTTCTGGGCCTGGCTGTGGGTAATCTGTTAATATCTATGCAGTAAACTGTAAAATTATTCTGCTCTATTGATCCCTAAACAACTGAAGAGGGAGAAAAAAAAATCTTTCCATCCCTTACTGCAAGCACGAATAATTGAGCTATTTCCAAGCTACGTTTTGCCATTTCACATGACAAAGAACAGAGGAGAGGAGGGGTGCCTTGGACGATGTATCAATTACCTTAGTCACAGTTGCCAGCGCTTTATTAGAGTGACAGTGTTGGTTTACTATTGTGGCATAGCTACTGCACTCTAAATTGTACCTCCAGATAGAGGGGGAAGAACTCTGATTATAATCTGTGCTATTCATGGACTCAAAGCTTGTGCTATTTTACCTCAATTTACTGCAAAATGAAGATGAGTGAGAACTTGTATTTAACCAGGAACTTGCACACAGAAAGTACCTTCTTTTATTACTGTTAGTTTTTGTTGACTTTTCAAAGCGCAGCTATAACTGTGGGCAAGTGGAAATGATACAGACTGCAGATTATATTGCTTCTGCTGAAAGAGATGTTAAAGTAACCCTGAGTGGATTTAGAGTCAGTAGACTGGCAGTGCCAGAGATCAGATCCCACAGGACAATCTCTCCCTGTAGGGGAAGGCAAGCATCCCACTGTTTTGTAGGATCACACCCATGTTTCATTGCCAGTTTTTTCACTGGTAATACTTGACATCCTTATTTGAGCCATGTGGAAATAACCAAAAGCATTCGTGTAACTGTAACTCAGTGACTTATCTCTGATACGTTATGCTTGGAACTCCTGCGGTTTTGTGCATCTTCACTGTGAGTTCATAGTAGACAAAGCAAATACAGCATAATTCCTACTTAAAACAGGTGGACATCATACACAAATAGTGAGCCAGGTGGTAACTTCATATAGAATCACAGAATCATGGAAAATTCCAAGTCGGAAGGGACCCAGAAGGATCATTGAATCCAACTCCTGACACCACAGAATCACCCAAATAAAACAGTATGGGTGGTATTTGTGAGAGCAGGACATGTTCTGCCTTTAAATGTTGCTTCTCAGTTCCTCTTTTAAGACCTCGAAATGCACTCCTAACCGCATGAGATATGTCATGGTTTCCATTGCTATGGTATGAATGGGGCTTCAAGCACTCCAACACCGTTGCTTTTCCTGTTTTACATACATTTGTATTTATCATTTTCGTAGCTCACACCATACATTTCTTACTTTTGTCTTCACATCAGCCCACATCATTTTCTTCCTCCTTTGTCTTTCCCACTCTCGCCCCCACAGCTCACTTGTTCTATTCTCTCCCTCCATTTGGCAGTCTATTTCTCTTGAGCTCTTTCTGAGGGCATCCTCTGACTACTGCATTTGCCTTTTCCAAGAAGGCAGTTGAGACTGTCCCATTCTGAGCCATGGCTCAGTGAAACCACACAGCAGAGAATATAACTGTCCACACAGCTGAGAGTCATAGGCTGTAAACTGCAATTGGAATAAAATAAACCTGTAGGAGTGATTCTGTGAGGTCCGTGCTACCATCTCAATCTTCAGACTGGAGAGAACTGATTTAAAAATGCAGTAAACGAGAAGATGCATGTGCAGTCATTTCAAACTGCAAATAAAAGGAAATACAGGAAATTTTTGGAAACGTGAGGAAATTTCCACCTCAATTTCCAACTACCTGCCTATCAAACTCTTGAATGAACAAGGTAACCTAATGCCTTGTTATAGTTTTATCTAGATTATCTTGTTATAGTTTTTGGCTAATTTGCTTATTCTAATTTGCATATAGCTGTAATTGCAATAAAGCTTATTAATAATGGCCTGACAAACAAATTTGTTATAAGTAACCAAACAAATAAGAAATACCAACAACAAAAAAACCAACACCAAAACAACAAGAACTTTTCCTGGTTTTTGATTTCATAAATAGGGAAATGCCATTCTAACACAGTTTTCAACAAAGAGCAACATTATGGAATTCTTTAAAACAATAACTTATAAAAGAGGTTCAAAAAATATAAAAAGAGAACAGCCTCTGACATGCTCTACTAGGTTTAAATGTTCTGAATAGCTTTAATGTTGCATAGAAGTAATGAGAAAGGGACAGAATAGAACAACAGCACCTTCTAAATCTGTCTTGTATCCTTATTTTACTGTTTACAAACTTATTTCACGTAAAGTGAAAATTAAATCAAGTTATTTTACTCAAGAACCTGTGGGTAATAATACATATTTCAGTGTGTCTTTGGTGTTAAACCCACACATTCTGACATACTAAAGCAATGACCTTGAATTCCAGAGACTGACATCCACTGGGTTTCTCATACTGTAATGAAAAAATTGCCACTGGCTTTGTGTCAGTTGCAACATAAGTGTGCAGATGGCTGTGTGCATATAAGACAGTGGATGATGTGCTCCAGTCCATTGCCTGAGCCTTCAAATAAGAGAAGTTCCAATGTTCGCCTGTCTTCGAGCAAGATCATTTATGAACCAAGTCAAAATAATACTTCTTACATCTTACACCATTCAACCTCAATTCAGACCTTGTGAACAAATTCAACCTTATGTGATCAAATCACAAAATTAACTTGCTTTAATGATGCAGTTCACCAGCCAAAAGCCTCAAGGCAAAAGCTCTTCTCCTATCCCTATTCTTTCTTTCACCAAATCAGAACTCGTCCCTTTGCCATAAAACAAACAGATCTGTACATTTTACAAAGAAGACCTTTCTTTGTCTTGCCCTTGCTCCTGAAATACTGTCTTGAACAAGGTTCAGGTTACTTCCTCATTAGAGATTTTTTGCAACAACCCTCCAGACTATGGGAATCCTTACACTTTTTTTTAGTTTGGGTCCAGCCCTTGGATCCTAAAGCTGAGAAGTTCTCCACTCAACCCCAGAATGCTCTTGTTTCTTTTCCACAACAAGCAGTATTTAGATCAAGATTTTCCTCCAAAGGGTTTCACTCATTTTGCCTACCCTAGATAAAGGACATTTCCAGTCCATCATTTACACTGTATTTTTCTCCCTAAACCTCTCAACAATAAGTTCCTTTTGATTCAAATATGACTGGGAGTCTTTTGCAAGTGTGTAAGTGCCTGATGAGAGGGGATAAATAAGAGGGACCAGCCTCTTCTCAGTGGTGTCCACTGACAGGACAGAAGGCTGTAGGCACAAACCAAAGCCTATGATATTCCACCTGAACTACAGGAAAAACTTTTTCACTGTGAGGGTGGTCAAGCATGTTGCCCAGAGGGGTTGTCAAGTCTCCATCAGTGAAAACAGTCAAATTCAGCTGGACATGGTCCTGCACAACCTGTTGTAGCAGACCTCACTTGAGAAGGAGGAGTGTGTTTGGTGGTCTCAACACACCCCTTCTGACAAAAAGCAATTGTATAAAAGCCCTTTTTCTCTATAATTCACTAAACTTGTTCAAACTCTCTCTCCACTCAGTAGCTGGATTTCCTTTTAACCAGCCATACATGGGTGGGTGAGTCTGGACATCTCTTGCAAGGCTCATTACTCCTTCTTGTTCATCTGCCTTTATACTGCTAGACTACCCTGCACAGTTAGATATTTTTTTTTTTTGCCAATTAACTGTTCATCAGCACTTCCAAACCGTCAACAAAATTTAACAAGAACAAGCTCTAATTGAGAATGTTGTGCCATCTTGCTATAAGCCTTATATCTGGTTGAGAACTGCCTATTCCCCATCTGCTTTCCACCTCTAATTATTGAGATGTTAGGATCTCACCTGTGCAACGGCCCAGTCCCCTCACCAGCACAAGTGATATGACACTCTCAAAGTCCAGCTCCTTTCATTCAGCTATACTTTTGTCAACAATTTCCAGAAAGCTCAAGAAAGAGGCCCACAGACACTTGTTGATTTTAGGTAGAGGCATTTTTGGAGGGACAGGAGGGAAGAGAAATGCTGTGGAGCAGAACAATTCTGTTTCAGGCTGGTTTCAGAAGGAAGACAGTACAACAAAATGCTTCAATAACTGAGCAAAGCTAGGAACTTTTTAGCCAGAAGAAAACTCCCAACTATTGATACATTCTGCATTACAGGAGCATTAAATAAAATAGGTAAGAAGCATCGACAGTAAGACAACACAGGATTCTTCCTGCTTCCAACACCTCAAGCTATTGGATTAATCCATCTTCTTGTCCTTGACTGTAGTTCTCAGGGCCTTATATTCAAGTTTTCAATATATATTTAAAAAAAAAATAATAAAAATTTAAAAAAAAGAACAAAAAAAATATGAGTGCTACTGAACTGCCATGCATTTGCTATACATATAAAAAAAGATAAAGTTCTCTCTCTGTGCTAAAAGTGAAAAAATGCATAACAGAGCGTTTCATGAGTCAGATGAGATCAAGATCTCTGTTTCCTTTGCAAAGTTTTAAGTTCTACATACGCATACAAAACCTCACATTCCTATTATATGTGGATTTCCAGTTTTCCTCAGCAACCTGCAACCTGGAAGATACATCTGTCAAATTTTACTTAACCAAAAAAATCAGATAACAGCTGGAAGAAAGAGAGTACCCAAGTAAAATAACATTTGTTTTCAAATACTTCAGGGACTACTTCAGAAATGACTCATGTACTTCTGAAGCATGGCCACGCAGCAGAATATCTGTTATTATTGTTCTACAGATTTGGACACCCTCTGAGAATTTGCTTATCAGAAATTCCAGATTTCTTAGGCTGGTATTACAGTTGTCTACAGTATATGGTTGATTCAGTTGTTTTTCCTGAATAACTGAGAAACATATTCTCAGCTAAAAACACAAATACTGAGCAACACACATTCTGTTATTCTCCCCAAGTAGCACCAAAGATGTTTCTAGAACAAATACTGGAAAAAATCAGCTTTCAGTTCAGTCACATCATGTAAGCATCTTATCTCTATTTCAAAACACTGCTTCAATGATCTTTCTTGCTAGGAAGCAGTTAAAACTCACTGAAGAAAGTGATGACAACCCACAGTCATAGTCAAAATGACTAATTATTTACTTGTTTTTGCCATTGTTTCAATAACTGGTTGTTACCACCTTTGAAGAGTTGTACTGATATGAAATTCCATAATAGAAATGAGTAAGCTTTCTGGAGGTTAATGAAATGCAGGAACTGAAAACTAGTTTTAGCTAGTGAGAAAACATGCAGGTTCAGCAAATTGTCTCACGTAAGAATATTTATTTTAAATCTTCTAGATTTTTGACATGCTCAAAGGTGACAGCTTTATCTCAAAAACTGCAGCCATTTTATTAAAAGCTGGTTAAGAAATCTAAAAAAGGAATGCAGCATTTAATCTTGGGTCACCTATTAGATATATGTATATAGATATATGTGCATATGTACACACACACACACACATTATATATATATATATATATTTTTTGCAAAGCCATCATTTTTTCTTTGTCTGCAAAGAAAGTGAAAAAGCCAATTACTTGCACTGCTCCAGCCCAGGGGACAATTTGCCACCTGCTGACAGCCACTGCTGACTTCAGGCATGAAATGTCCCTCAACGTGGAATGTTATTTTAAAAGCCATACTTGTGTTACACCTGCACACTGGTGGCAGAATTGCCTTATTTGCAGCAAACTCATTTTTGCTCCTTTACAATTATTTTAGTGCGTTCTTTGAAAGCTGATGTAAATCACTCACTTTATGTAAATCTGTGAGAAAATTCCTTCCTGATCAACATCTAAGTAGTACATGATAATCTAAGCAATAGTCAGGGCAGAAGTATGTTTTTAGCCTGACAAGTGTAACATATAGGGAATACAATGATTTTAAACATTTGAGCCTCCCTAGCAATTTTTTAGGGGCTCAATTTTGTTTTCATCTGAACAAAATATAAAATGAAAAAGCTATTGTACCTTAAGCAAAGTTTCTACAGAACCACTCAGATCTGATTATCTCATGATTAGTCATCATTATTAACCACAGCTAGTAGAAAGACGGCAATCATGAACATTTTAAAATTAGTAATTAATCATTTATTTTTTGACGCTGCAGCAATTAAGCAAGACAAGCAACTGCATTTGGAAAGCCTTCAAAATGCACGCCTTAATTGCAAGGTGCTGCATTGGATAAGTGAAGATACAGCATGTGTCATTGTTCAAAGAACACCATGAACTGTAATTTATGAGAATCACAGGAGTTGGGAACTATGCTAAAATGAAAAACAATAGAGTACAGTAAAAGTTATTGAATATTGTTGACTGTAGATCTGATAGTGTGTCTGTGACACGGCCTATAGAAGTAATATTTATCGTTACTGAGCCACCAAAGAAATGAACGCATCTGGTAAGGAACACTGTTGGGAGCTGTGCCTCCATTCAGGATCTTGATTGACATTCCTGGTCCTGAAAGAACATACCCGTGGGGACCAATAAGAAGAAAAACAGATTTTCGTCAGCAGTTTTGTTAAGGTGATCGCACTCCTTAGCAAACTGAGTCTGAGACTAAGTCCATTCTAAAAGAAAAATTGTGGTCTAACCCTTGGAAAACAAACAAGACAAGTTTGTAGCAGGAAGGAAAACATCTCAGCACTCTGACATCCTTTCCTTTGTAGCCTGAATAATGTGCCTGCGGAGTAACTTCAACAACCCAGAGAGACACAGCCCTTCTTTCCTCCTCTGCTGTCTCCAGAGAGCACTGCTGGAGCCAGGCTTCCTTCTGCAAATTCTTCCTGTTGCATCCTGCCAGTCAGAGAGCGTTACTTCGCCTACCTAAAGTCTAAGAGAGCTTTCTCAAGTGTCTTTTGCCAAGGCACCTGAGAGCACCTGGAGTTTTGCAGCACCTCCTCATGCCTCGTACCCCTCCCCTTGCCCCCCATCACACACAGACACTGAGCTCTTATCAGAGAGAAGAGGCATGTCTTCAGCTTCAGAGCTACTGCTTCTCCTGAAAGGTGAGGTGATAAAATCTGTAAACCTCAGGAGTTTAATTATGCTGTAGAAAGAAAATAACCCACACACAAAAAAACCCCTCAATTTACTGTTTTCTTTGACAAACAAAGCTGAAAAGGCAGCAGGAGCAAAGATCCTTCCTAGGGAGATTTTCAGAAACGATTTCATGGCTTCTGTTTCACGCAGTTTGTTGCAGTACTCAGTGCTGTTTCAGTACTGATATAATACCACGTGCAGGCAGACACTTGTTTCCATTGTGCTGATAACTGTTTTCAGATAAGTAGTAAAATTATGACAGTTATTTTAATTTGTAATCCAGGTCCTGGAGTAAAATCTTCCAATAAGAAAAGCTGAACGTCCAGTGACAAATTTAACTTGTGCCTGTCTTGCTCCAATTTATAGGAGGGAGAGGAGGTTCTTTTAATATCTGTATACCCAGCGTGAGATTAAGAAACAACGGTTCAAATGTTGGTCCAACCAGTTTATTATAAATCCTAATCAGGGAGACAGGGAAGGGAAGGATGGCGACTATTATGAATTGGAGTGACAGGGAAGGGAAGGAGGGCGATAGAAAAGACAGGAAATAAGCAAGAATTGAGTGAAGCAGGGATAGTCACCACCAGGATCTGTTGCATGCCGTTCTGATGGCCTGAGGCAAAAGTGCAGGGGGAGAGCAGCAGCAGTGTGGCCGGCCTTGGGAAGCAAGCAGGCAGCAGGAAGAAGTTGCAGAGCCAATCCAGGAGGAAGCAGCAGGACTCAGGTAGCAGGTCCAGGAGAGTCCGCCAGCATGCAGGAATTCCATAGCATGGAATCTGATGGCAGACGCCTTTGTTCTTCTTCAGCATGAAGGAGAGGGAGAGAGGCAGGTTGTGAGGCTTCTTATGTCAAAAAGCTTTTCTTCTTCACGAATTTGTTGCCAGAAAAGCTAACCTCATGGTTGTAGGTCCTCTTTTTATCCTTCTTTTTCTGCCAGTGTGGCATTCCTGGGCACTTGGGTAAGATTCATGTGCAGTACCTCCTGAAATTGCCATTTTCCTCGAGATAAGCTCACACAAAAGACTACTTCCTGGCCATTAATCTGCAGCTATCCCTCTTTCACTGGCCTTGTCCATCTTTGTCCCTCAGACAAAAGATTTTGCAACCCATGCCCAGGACTTGTCCATCAGTGTTCTCCAGAAAAAGGATTTCTCAACCACTGCTTGGACTTGTTCATCTGTGTCCCCAGCAAGCTTTGAGACAACAATGCAAAAGAATAATCTCAGACAGTGTTCTAATGCATACAAAAGTAAACTAACATGCTGAGTCAGAAATATTACTCAGAAAGCTAATCACAATGTTATTATGTGGTTATTAGCCAAAAGTCCCTCACACCTGTGAGTCCATCAGCACCTGTGCTGAGGACTGTGGACCTGTGCTGTTGCATGCACCAAAAGAACCTGCTGTTAGCACTTCACCACATGGGTGATGTGAGGTTTGACTGCTGCAGAGAACAGAACAGGTCCGGTTCAGCTGCATGCGGCAGTGCTGACAGGTCTCTCATGGTACAGGCTCGGCATATGGTCCTAACACCAGACTGTCTTCCGCCCAAAGCTAGAGAAATTGGTAGACTTTCCTTGGCCCCCTGAGATGCACAGGAGCACCACGTGGGGGTGCATAAGGGATGCCAGTGAAATGTGCTTAAAGATAACAGGTAGTGCTGTGTGACCTGAGATTGCCCTGCATGCTGTGCAGTGATGCCATGCAGTGGTAGCACCAGCAGGGCTCAGCAGCTCAGTGTGAAGTAGGCACTACCACTGCAATGCCACCACCTCTGTAATCCCTTTCACCTTGCAAATCCTGAATCATCCAGAACTCTACACTGGGTACACTGATGTCTGTAAGATGAACGAGGACATGCAGGTAATGTGCAGACAAATTGCAGCAATTTTTCTAAAATCTCACTGATCCCAGGTAGGAAGTAGGAAATAATGTGTTATGAAACACCTTTTGCAGACAGAAGCGGCCAGCTGCCTCTGCAACTAAAAGCAGGGAATGGTCTCTGCTGAAAGCTTTTCAAAACTGTTTCTCCCCGGAAGGGCAGTACAGAAAAAAAAGCTCATGTAGTTATGAATATATGAACAAGAATTTGGTTTTCTGGCAAGATTTCTAAAAACATGAAGTATCTCTACTTTTAAACAGCTGATAATCTCTAGAAACAATAAAAAGGAAGGGATGAAGGAAGGAAGGAAGGAAGGAAGGAAGGAAGGAAGGAAGGAAGGAAGGAAGGAAGGAAGGAAGGAAGG
>NW_024884811.1:7482433-7553224 GCF_019232065.1 Centrocercus urophasianus
AGGAAGGAAGGAAGGAAGGAAGGAAGGAAGGAAGGAAGGAAGGAAGGGAGGAAGGAAGGAAGGAAGGAAGGAATTCTCCTAAAGTCAGGCAAATAAAGTTCACTTCAGCATTGGAGGTGGAAGACTAGAATTTAAAAGGAAACCCTCAAACGCAGAAGAGACTTCTCCCCTCTGCAACCTGATAGAAAAGACCAAGGTACACAGAAAGAAGTATTATCCTGCCATTCCTGCAGTTGTCCGGGTAACTAATAAATAATTAATGTAATCCAAGTCTCAGATCTGTAGGTAATTATTTGAATTGCAGCCATCTGACCTTAGACTTTCCAATAACAGTTACTAAGTACTCTGGTGATATGTCTTTGATGAAAAAGAAAAGGATTGAGGCTCTGGATGAGAGCAATTTAAGTACAAGTACAACCCACAGTTGACTGAAATTAGTTGCTCAGTAACCTCTAGAAAGTTTCTTTACTTGCGAAGGAGAGAGAGAAAGAACTCAGAAAAGAAAGAAAACTTTCACAATAATGAAATTGGTAACAAAAATGAAAACTTCCTTCTGGAAAGATAGTGGATAGTTATATACTGACATTCTCTAGAACCTCCAGAAATACGATTTAGTGTTACAATCCAAGTCTCTTTTTCTCTGAAACAAATCAAGTGGAAACTATCTTCTTTCCTGAAGGAATTTTTCTACTCACAGCTTCACAGCATCCTTCAGCTTGCATAGCTGAATGTGGAAATGGTAGCAAGACATGGAGATGGTTATAAAGTGACAAATTGTGCACTGAATGGTGCTGCTGGATTAGAGGGTACTCCTCTTGGTATACATTATCAGGCTCCTTCCTATCTCCCAGTTTATGATATAGCTTTGTGAAACAAAAAGCCAGGAATGGCACTAAATCTTGCACTACCTGGTACTGCTACAGCATGTAACATGCATGCAGGCATGGAAGCATTGCTTTGATGAAATCCTAAGAACATTGCTGAAAAATAACGCTACAGTGTCACCAAAGTTAGTTCCATGGCATCAACAAATTTGGAATGGGCAACAATTTTTCTTTTACTTCAGCATTAGAAGCTGAGGTAGAAGATGTTAACCAACGGCCTGGAATAAGCAAAACTAGTTGTAAAGCTACCTAAAACTGTGGTATTTTACTCAGTGTCATCATTTAACACTGAAAATCTATCTGGAAAGGCAGACATTTGGTGAATACTTCTACCTTCAAGTCTATTTATGCATTGCTATCTCATTAAAGGCAGAAAGTAAGCCACTAAATCTATTAAATAGATTCTATTTAAATGTGTTTTGGAACTAGCAATAGAGATATTAGCTGTGTGAATGTTAATTCATGCAAAGAAGCTTTTAGTCAATCTTAGAGGAAAGAGGAAAATTCAAGACGACATGAGCTGTAGTGACTAAGCGACAGGAATGTCACTCCTTATAAATCCAGTAACATCAGTGCAGGAAGGCTTCATTCTCTAATTTACAGATAGTGCTTTATGGAATCATAGAATCATTTGAGTTGGAAGGGACCCTTAATGGTCGCTTAGACCAACTCTCCTGGAAGGAGAGAATTGCTCAGAGACACATCCACCCTGATCCTGAGTGTCTCCAGGGGTTGGAGCATCCACCACCTCTCTTGCTAGCCTGTGCCAGTGCCCCACCACACTTACTGTAATAAAACCAGTTTAAATCTCTCCTCTTTTAGGTTGAAACCATTTGCCTTTGTTCTATCACCACAGACCCTGCTAAAGAGCCTGTCGCCTTCCTTCTTAGAGCCCCTCATTAGATACTCAAAGGCCACTCTCAGATCTCCCCAGTCTTCTCTTCTCAGGCTGAACAGCCCCACGTCTTATGCTGTTCTTGCAGGTGAGGTGTTCCATCCCTTGAATCATTTTTCTGGCCCTTCTCCGCATGTGCTCCAACAGGCCTGTGTCTCTCCTATACTGAGGACTCCACACGTGGATGCAGTACTTCAGGTTAGGTATCACCAGCACAGAGCAGAGGAGCAGGATCACCTCCTTTGACCTGCCAGCCACACTTCTTTTGATGCAGCCCAGGATCTGAACGGTTTTGGGGGCTTTGAGAGCACACTACTGGCTCATGTCCAGCTTTGCCATCTAAGCACCTGTAAGTCATTTTCAGCAGAACTGCACTCAGTCCTTTCATCCCCCAGCTTACACTGATAGAAGGGGTTGCCGCAACCCAGGTGCAAGACCTTGCACTTGGATTTATTGAACCTCATGAATTTATTGAGCCCTAACCCACCACCCAAGCCTGTCCAGGTGCCAAAGCATTCATAAAAACCAAGCCAGAAGAGTGGCATCCTCCTGAAGTCTGACACTACTATGTTTACCTCTTTGAAAGCTTCATAATTTGCACTGCAGTTGTATAACTAACATGGAACGAACAAGGAAGAGTTATGTGCTGTGCCAAGTTCACTTACATGGAAACAACTGTCTCTTTTGATACCCCACCTAAAATGTCAGTCACTGTAGGAGAACTAGATTAAAATAGGCTTCTCTTTGTTCCCCTTCCCCTCACTTAATTCTGTTGAGAAATGGACAAGAATGAAGGAATGAACTCTGCCTCTGAATCACTAACAATCCTTAAGATTTCTCCATCATCTTTCTTGAGCCTAATATCTTCATTACATCTAAAGGGCTTGCTCTAAAGATCAAAATGGACTCAATAGATTTGGGATATCATTGCTCTTATGGAGAGGACACTACTCTGCACCGAGTAGGACACACTCACACTAACACTGATAGCTTAAATACCTACAGTACAGGTAAACCCTCTCAGTTTATGAGAGAATTCACATTTAGCAGATTTTTATTTTGAAAGGAAAAAACAGTATTCAGTTTTTATTAAGTCTGGGTTCTTAAAGAGAGCCAGGTCTATCTGAGCATATAATGTTTAACAAACCCCAATTAAAAACTGAGTATTTCCTGCTGAAACAGTTCCTTACTTAAGCAGCTGCAGAAAAATGCTGTCACTAGCAATTCTGTATAAGGCACAGAACACAGGATAATACTTGATTGGAAATCACATTCTTCTCCTTTGTGAAATCATATACTTTTTTGCGTGTGTGTTTGTTTTTTTCCTACCATCAATAGAATAGAAAACAAACATGATAACACGTGTTTCCTCATACAATTCATCTTCCTTCATATACATAAAAATAACACACAGAATACTTGGCAAACTGTAGTCAGAAGCCAACTTACATTTATTCTATCAATCTTACAGTGGAGAAACAAAAGAATTCATTCTGTTTTAAACACAAACTATTTTCAGCTTTCAGTAGGCTCTTTCATACAAGAGATGGCTGGAATATTTTTCTGTTTTTCTGGAAGTTAAATTGAACATAGAAAATCTTGTTTTTTATTTTATTTTATTTAGAAGCCTTGTAAAAATTCTTGCAGCTGTGCAACTACTTCTGTATCCACAGTTTCCATAAGCGCATGGAAGCCTTGCTCACCCAGCAATTCCTGTTGTGCCTTTAGCTTCTGATAGACAAACTGCTGCAATGACACAGTGTGTACAGGGTCCTTTAGGGCAAGCTGTAGAAAAACAGAAAAAAAAAAAATGTAGTGAACTTTACAAATATTCTTCAAATACTCATCCTCTTCAGTAAGCTGAGCCCAGGAGAGAAATACTTTCTCCGTAAATAATTGAGAGGCAAAGGAAAAAATGTCAATTTAAAACTACTGGAAACAAGTCTCAAACCATGAACCCCGTCTGCTGCAAGATCACGCCCTTTTGTATGACTAAACAATTTCAAAGCTGCTTTCTGACAGAGAAGCTACTCATGATTTAAAGTCAGAAGAGAAGGACATTGATGTCCCTCAGCCCACAAGGCCCAAAGAAGAGCAGGTAAGGGCACCTGGAATTGAAAAGAAGTAGGATATTAAAATAAATACAAAGCTACTGCAGACAGATGAACTGAACATCTGCTTGCCTCAATATCAAGCATTATTAATGCTGCAAAATCAGAAAGCAAAATGTAATGCTAAATCTCAGATCCTGCTGAGAAAGGAAACTTCCTGAGCCCAGATTCCCTGCAGAAATGGGCACATGCAATTGGCACAGCTACACTTCATTCCTTTTCAGTCTTTTTTCACAATATGTATGGCACAAGCCACAACAAGTTATAACATTACCTTAGCAACCACCCCATAAAAACTTAGAGTGAAAAGCACAGAGGATTTTTTCTATACAAAAGGATACACTGAAACCCACTATATTTTAGTAATATACTTCTTTTTTTTTTTTTTTTTTTTTTTTTTTTTTCAAATTTCCTTGCTGAGTTGAATCAGAAATAGGAAATAAGGCATTTAATTCTTCTCTTACTAGAAGCTGTGGGATGCAATTAGCATCACACAGAGTTTGTATCAAATGGGAATGCAATATAGAAAGCACTCCTTATTAAATAAGCTATCTGGCCTGACAAATATGGTGGAACATCAACACCATCAGTAAGAGCACAGATGCCTTCAGACTGAGACTGAATCTTCACTTTTCTTTAACAGCAGCAATCATAGGTCACTCTCACCAAATGAGATGTGTCATTTTTTACTAACAATGACAGATTAATTCTGTAAAAAAATCTTTAAAGAAAATGATTATACTATGCTTTCATAAGTAATTCATACATGCCACAGTGTTGCACACTTGAGATAAAAAAAAACTGCAATAGAACATAAGGATCCTATTGTGTTTCGGCACGATAGGAATAAAGGAATATTTGAACTCTAACAGGGAGTGGGAGACATTAAACTTCCAAGACTTACTTATTTACTAAATAATGCCACAGACAAAACTAGAGAAAATGCTGACTGAAACAACCACATGAACACAACCCTTACTGTAATATAAATAACTGTGTTTGCCTATTAGTGGTTTATTACAAAAATAAAAACAAAGTACAACACCTCAAAACATTGTTCGTATCAGAAAAGATAGGCACTTTTTTATTATGGTCAACTTTCATATTGTAAACCTCATCCTTCCCTCTGTATTGCTAATAACACTGTCGTCTTAACCTTTGATCCCACACCTAATTCATGCTATTTAGTTATTTTACATTTCAAAGGCAAGGTACAATCTTTTCAGCATGAGAAAGTGACCTTTTGCTTACTTTTAAAAACGATCTAAGAATATAAAATGGACACAGACAATATCAGGGTTTTTCACAGATTCCAATGAGCCTTGGATTAATCTGCAAGTTAGTCACAGATCCAAGTGTATAGAAAAAAAAGCCAAACCCCAAACACTGCAGTAAACATTTTGCAAGTTTCACCACATAAAACTTGCTCATTTCGCTTAATACAATACCACTTGTCTATTTACTCTCCTCAGAATACGAAGTCCTGAATTAACCAGTCTCTTTCTACACTAGGGTAAAGTAAAAAAGTGATCTGTGATTCAGTGATACCAGAGCTCATGAAAACATACATTAAAAGGCGTACTAAAAACACTGCAGGCCTATATACTGTATGCAGTGAAAGGTCATGAATCACTCTTCATCTGTTCACATTTTCCTCAACATAATCAAAATTAACTATTGTTTGGTAAATGCAGATTACATGAAATCATCATAAACTTCTAAAGCGCTAAAATGACCTTTAATTACTAGCTATGCAAAACAGTGAAGAGAGGTAGCAATGACAGGATGAAGAGATCATAGAAAAGAATCCAGACCCTGTGCAAAACATCAGGAAGTAATTCTTCACACGGACCAAGACACTTTTTCCTCACATTTATGGCCTTGCAAAATCTTATTATCTTCAAAGAGAGAATCCCATTTATCTTTTCAATATCATCTTACTGGGTTTACGCTTTTGAGCCCCGCCATACAAGCTACTGATTCAGCATTAGAACATGTAAGAGGGTACAAACCTCTTGCAGGAAGGGCAGAAACAGAAGACAGAAAGCTTTCTTAAAACAATTGCAGATTCTCTTTATGTGGCTCCTCATCTTCTTTTCACTTCAACTATTTGTTCCCACCTTTGTTTCAGCAGAGATATCTGCTACTGATCGTTGTTCTAAACGTTGTTCTAAAGTGTGTGGTGGCACTGATACAGAGTGAAGGAAGATTCCAGTGCAGGTGGATGGAAGTGGTCTCAGGTGTTCTATTTTTAATCCAGTTTTTCAAATCAAATCCTAGTGGTGCTTTTAAAGCCCAGTGTCAAACGATGACCACTGCCAGTAACCTATTCCAATGATCTGTATCATTTGTGCTGCTGAAACCAGGACAACTCAAACTAAGCAGAAGTTTTCACAAACATGAGGTTATCCAGAAAAACGTATACTGAGTGATATCATCTGGGATTCAGAACGGATTTCCAGATTATCACACCAAACAGCCTTTACTGCAGAGAACAGAGTAAGAACAGAATAAACATAGTAGCTGAATAAACAACAGAGAAAGGTCAGGTCTGAAATATATCAGGAATAATCAGCTACTTAAGGCAACAAGGTAAGTAAGATGAGCCCTTTATAACAGAGGCTTGAAAGGAGCAAGGATTTTCTAATGCTTAGGAACCTAGAAAACACATACATAGATACGTCTAGATTACGACATTAGTGCAGCTTCCTCTGCATTTGCGTTAATATATGACAGCATGTTCTATGTAAAATGTTCAAGGAACAAAGGCTGGCAGCACATTCAAGTTGCATGCTAACCATCAGCAGATGGAAAGTCGCAAGCAATTCCTTCAAGAGAAAAAGAAAGTAAGCGACAACCCTCAAGAAAAATGCATTTTGTATGTAAAACGTAACATAAGTCATGTCATTACAGGTTCTGGACTCCCACTGTGCCAAAGCACAGCCACTTCTCTTTAATTGCTGACAAAAACTATTACCCGAATGGCCAGTGACCTCATATTAAATGCGATCCCACAACACCACCTTCACTAGGACACTATCCTGCTGCATTGTATAATTTAGGATGAAAGAATGACACTAGCCACAGAATAACATGCTCTTCATTCTTCCCATATATTTACATTCACAGCAGCTCATATTGAAGCTACCGTGTCAAAACTACCAAATACATGCCCAAACTATGAAACCAAGAGAAACTTATCAAAAGTGTTAGCCAAAAGAATATACTTCATTTCAGTATTTTCAAAGAACACTCAGAACACAAAAGGAATGTACATTTAAATTCCCTTCATTTCTTTAAAATCTGATTACCAAATGCAATACATACACACCTATTTAAATCTATATTTGTAGATATCAACAAAGCAATCCTAGAGATCTCCCAATAAACATCTCTACCCATGTGTATCATTTTGACACGAGACACATGTAACATCTATTTCGTATATACCTGTAGAGACACGGTATCTGTAGCTAAGTAGGTAACACTCTAAATAAGATGGATTGTACCTCAAGAAACATTGAAATCCCTAAGAATGAATACATCATTTTGAAACAAGCACACAAATTCACTTAAACCTGTAAGCTGGAAGAATACCAAATTTAACTGAGTCCAGAGATGCTTTCAAGAGTAACTGAATTACAGAAATACATAATACATTTTCCTTAAATAAGGAATTACAAGCCACAAGGAATTTCTCTTAAAGTACCACTATTAGCCGAAGTGTATGCAAGACTTTCTGCAATTTGGTATAAAAGAATCTGTTTATTGATCACTATTTAAAAAAAAACAAAACAAAACAAAACAAAGGCAGACAACAGTTTAACAAAATGAGGTAGGTCAGTAAGAGCAACTGTGCACAACAGGGCTACACACTCTATCAACCAGTTCAACATTTTGCAATTACCCAACACCAAGTTGATCAAATCAGTTAATTCTACAGCATTTGTGCACTGCTGTTTCCTGTGCAAGGGGGGAACCAGTTTCCCTGAACTCTTACAAAACTGCTTCTGTGAAACAGCCTTAAGTTGGGTCAGACGCACAATCTGTGGGAAGGTCCACAGAGAGTTCTCAGCAGTAGAAAAAGGTCTTATGCAGGCATACAGTTCTTCAAGCATAGCATACAATTCAGTATAATAAGAGTCTGTTTTCAATTTGGGCAACTTGATCAGCCACAACATTTTGATAAGACTTATCCTCCTGCATTTTTCAAAAAACCTTTTCGCAATGTTCAGATTCTGTGACGAGATTATATTTACTTTGGCAACATTTTCTAAGATTCAAAACAAATGCAGAAGCATAGATGTGGCTGCAAAGTTTGTCAAAAGAGCCTTTTCTTTCTTTTGATTCAAGAGATGAATTCAAAAAGAAAAAATGAACCAAGTTTAAAGCCCAAGAATTTGTCTGGGATGAGTGAATTACTTAATTAGTTCTATAACTGAGTAACATCTAAAGCTTACCAATTTTTTCCTTTTGTCTTGTTCTGTGGGAGGTTCCTCATCTTCTGTAACTTTGGGCTCTTCAAAATGAGACAGTAGCAGGCAGCTGAGAGTGGGAATAAAAATAGCTTGAGTACACACTGCCATTAAAAGTTACTTTAAAACATTACTAAAAACACAGGATGCAATCAATTGTAAATACTTTGTTCTTAATCAAAAATAGGAGCTACACTTCATGGGAAAATAGGTATCCTGAAATGATGACATAGGTATAATTAAAACTTACATAATTGCTAAGGTTGGAAAAGACCTTAGAGATCATCGAGTCCAACTACAACCATACTAGCCTAACAACCCCCCACTAAATCGTGTCCCTGAGCACCACATCCAAATGGTTTTTAAACACATCCAGGGATGGTGACTCAACCACCTCCCTGGGGAGCCAACTGCACTTATAACTTCAGAGACTAATGCAGGCTGAAAAGGTTCTCCAGCAAAGCCATGCACCAGAAATGCAGCAGTGTGAATTCCAAATAAATCCGCAGAAATCTGATTGTTGTTTGTGAATGTTTGTAATGTTGTTTGAACATCAGAAATTTTGACCTAATAATCTCAGTATGATATTTTAGTTTGCAGCAGTGCACGAAAAAAGGCTTCAGGGTTGCTTCCAAAAACCACTGTCCAACTGTAAAACCTGAAAGTAATCTTGCTTTTTATCACAGGACACAATGAAAGAACAACTAAGAAGTTATCTTCAATAGCACAGAAAAATACTAGTTTTCAGTTTTCCAAAAAGATGCTAAAAATAAACAATTTTTTTTCCTGTATCTGATGCTGACCACAGGAAGAGAATACGTATGCTTAGTGAGTCTAAGTGACATTTATTTTTTGCAACTTAATTAAGATGTCCATATTTGACAAAAAAGCAAGATGCTCTGGCAGAACTCTCAGTGACAACCATTTCTAAAGTGTCACTCCCTTAATTAAACTGAATTTCTATTTCCTTAGTATAGGAGAGTGAACAACTTTCATATCCCAAGCAACATTTTTTAGTATTGTGTACATTAAAATGTTAATGGGTAGAATTTTGATTTCTTATTCAAGTAACAGGGCAAGAGATCTCATGCTGGAGAATGAAGAAAAATAGTTAGGTTATGTTAAATATCATATACATTATTTTAGCTTACCTTCAGACATGCAACAATTTTCCAAACTAATAAATACCCTTAAGTACAAGTGCTTTACAATATACTACATATTTTATATTCCAATAATAAAATGAGAATTAAAAGAAAAACTTGCCATTTTTGGCTGGGTGTATCAATTCAGAAATCTTTTCAACAACTTCAAGACTCAGGTACAGAAAGTACGTAAATACGAGGGCTGCTCTGAAAGCAATGCCTCCTACTTTAATTACTTCAGCCCACAGCTTCTGTAGGGTTCCCAAGGTTGAACCTTCACACAAATATTCTGTTACTTAAAAATGGATGTAAAACCATTCAAGTGGCAGTTACTTGCAACCATGTGTTAAGTAGTTACATGGCAGGAAGAACAAACAATCCACATTCACAAACATAGATTATTAATCCATCTTGGCCCTACACTCCTGTACTATATATTCTACTAGCAGGGAAAAAGTTCCTGCAGCTATAGTCAAATTATTTGTTCTTGTTTTAAGGGATAACTGTTACTAGAATGAAATGAAAAAATGAAAAAAAAAGTTGGGACTTCATGAAAATTTAAGACTTGCACTGTTTATATATTTTCTTCTCCATTAGCATATGTTTAGAACTGTATGAAACGCTTTCTAAACAATATAGCAGAATAGTCAAATGGTAACGTAGAAGCAAAGGTATTAAGATATTAAGAGCAAAAACCACAAATCTTGTCTCTTCTTTCTTTCACAAACAGCATGGGGTTCTGCAACTCAGCATTAAGAACAAACAAAAATATAAAAATGTCAAAATATACAAAATAATATTACCACTGAGGTCTGAAAAAACCCACAACCACAAAAGTAACTGTAAGAATTAAATAAGGAAGTAATAAAATTTTTAAAAGTGCAAGATCATGACACTGACAAACACGCATTTTTATTTAGCATTGTTGAGACACTGTTAAAACAGCAGAAAGTTCCCCTTCCAGAAAACCTGAAGTCCATGAAACTTTCTTGCAATTGGCATTGTAATGATAACTAGAACTTCTAGAAAGCCCATCTCAGTTTAAGTCAGGACACTAAAATCATCTTTGTATCCTGATCAAAACACCGTCTATAAACAGGTGAGATCTTTATCTCTGTCTTTGTGTTTGGAGAGGCTTTCCCAGAGCCTCCCTGCACCAATGTAACAATTTCATTAAGTTTCTAGTGTAAATATGTTTGGGATCAGCTCATGCTCAAGCCGATGCTATCATTTCATTTGTACAGTTTTCCTTGTGCATGCTTACTCTTATTTCATCCTTCACAGATGGCAGCTCCATACTGCTTCAGCCTTTACTTTCCCATGCTAAACATGCATGTTCTTCTAATCTTCCGCCCAAGTAGCTGAGTATTATGATGATCAGTGGGGTACATAAATTTTTTTCTGTCCCTGTTCAAGCTTAAATACACTCTTCAACATGGAAACACACAATAGCATACATTGCTCCAGATGCATACTTTATTTACTTTTAGATTATTTCAAAATTTTTAACACAAATGCCAAAGCCTTTTGTACATGTACAATGTACACTTGGCATCTGTCTGCATAAACACATCCCTAGTTCAGTGAGTCTGTATCTTGTAAAAGAAAGCAATGTCCAGAGGTTGGAATGAATAATCAGAAGTTCCACTGGTATTCAAGGTTAATATACAAAATTAACCGTGACAAAGTTTTATTACTTTCCAATATTGATAGAAAGCAACACGTTTAGAAACAGAAGGGATTTTACTGCACTGACTCTGATAGTAATTAAAGCACAGCATCACAGCATATTCTCAAGCTTTGCAGTTAAATCTTCTACATTGATAAATAGAGAAAAATGCCTAGCATGGGTCAGCCAGCATTCTGCAAGAAATTCAAGAGCACAGTTCAGGTTTAGTGTGTCTAATCTAGTGTTTCTCTCAGTTCAGAAAATTGTCTTTCCAAATATGCTTTGTAGTGGCTGGTATGTTAGATGGAACATTGACTGGCAAAAAACTGTGCCTAAGGAATAGATTTCCAAGTGCCTTCACACCACAGAGAGCTGGATACATTGGGTACATTCAACATACATGACACATTTAGGGAATGATCTTAGTTAAACTCCAGATGTCACATTCAAAGAAACTCTGGGCTCAAGTTAACCAAAGCAAAGCGAAAAATATTCATATTTTAAGCCACCTTTTAATAGACCTTTTGAATATTATAAAATTATAAATATATAAAATATAAAATCAATTTCCATTTTACATTGCCCCCAACCTCCCAAAGTATTCTTCTTAGGATCAAAAGTTTCCAATCTTGCTATAACATCAACAATTATAACAGACTCCTATAAGCACATCTCAAACACCTATGGATATTTTCTGTCAAAACATTACATATTTAAAATTCTTACTATTGTAAAACCCAAAAATCATTTTTCACTTACTCTTTGTAAGTTCCTGTTTCAGGATCTTCAGTCATAACATCATACAGACCTTCCAACGTAACGTGGATGATACCACAAAATTTATCTTGGATAACACTGGAAAAGAAAAGGAAAGTGTTTTAGCTAAAGTAACTGGACAGGGAATTTGTTCAATAACCGTAAGGCATATTTACCAAGCAGTGTTTTAATTGTTCACCACTTAGCTGAGTATGCTATCAAGCATCTAATTCCAACTTTTTTTTTTTTATTACATAAGGGACCCAAAGTTAGCAAACTCATGATAGAAGCATTCTATTAGAATGAAGTGCCATGTGTTGTTGAAAATTTAGAAAGGTCAGAGTACTTCTGCTTTTAACACATTTGCATATTTTCTAACATCACTATCTGATGTGAAAAAGAACAGCATGTAAACCTAGTACATTCCTTCTTGCATTTTCTATTCAACCTTACGAGCATTTCTTTAACCTCCTGGACAGGTTAATGACATTCCATAATCAGGTAAAAGGTATTTCCACCTACAAAAGCAGATTTTCTTAATTAGAAAGGTGGAAGCACGTTTCAGCTCTACTGAAGCACAGCTAACTCCTGTCATTTGAATTACCAGACCAAAGAGCTGGCAGGTAGCACCACAGACTGAAAAAATAAGGAAATAAAGATGAGCACCTTCCTTTCTCCAACAGAAGCTGAAGGCCAGGTTGAATAATCCAAGCATCCCAAATGACACCAATCTCCTAAATCATTTAGATGCACATCCCTGCCTTGCAAAATCACATGCCTGTAGTGTGAGAAGGGCATGAAACCATGACCTCCCAGACTCCCAGATGAAAAAGCAGGTACCAGCAGCTTCTAGTTAAGGGAAAGTAGCTCTTGACTGCTGTCACTTCTGCTGAATTCTCTGATATTCTGGGTTTGGCTATCAATGCACAGACTCCTAGCCCGTAAGTTATGTAAGGGTTCAGGCACTCTGCAAGCAAACAGTTTTAGCTACTGGCAAAGAAATTGCAAAGTCTGATTAGTGATGGTAAAGGATAACTCTTTCATGTGTCACTGCTATTGATTAATGATTTCAATTAGCACAATTTCAGAATTTCAGGGTTCATTTTTCCCAGAGGTGGTTGCTGCAGATATACAAAATCTTAAATATATAACATTGCAAAACAGATGCTTTGGGGAAAAAAAAGCCTATCAAGTTTTGAATATTAAGTCTATTAAAATATTTATTCAAACTTTGTTTTTATAAGATTATGATTCAGCTCATGATCATTTTGTTTTCAAATGAAATTTTTTCATAAATTTTATTCAGCTAAGGTCAATTGCCATGAATAGAACTATATTTAAATGCTGAAAGCTGAAACTCCAGCACTTTCAGGGATGAAAACTGATGGAATTTTCCTTCAGTCTGGCCTCTTATTGTTGCCACTTACATTTTAGAGAAGACTTTGTTCCTTGCCAAACAGCTTCCCTACCTCATCCAAAGGAGAAAACAAACAACCTAAAGAAAATGAGCACAGACTGTTTAGCAGACTGCAGAATAAGCCCTCAGAGTTAAGAATTTCTTCAGTTCAGTTAGATTTCTACAAAGCACACCTACCTTCATTAAAGCTTTTTCTCTTCATACTTTTTTTTTTTTCCTTTAACAACATACATCTAGGAAAATCCCCATTAGCGTGGTTAGTATTTTCCATTGTAAGAAAGGAAACAGCTCTCCTCACATTCCTTTCAAAAGAGGATGTGGGAAATTCAACCAAGAACACTCCACCTCGGAGGAGTACACTACTCTCTGTAAGTATGCACCATTTTAATAGCGCAGTTCTATCAGCTACCTGGTAGCTGAATTTGTTCCTTTCAAGCCACATGAAGAACGTCTAACTGCCAGAGGAACTGCATAATTTTACTTGGAGGGGAGAGAAGAGAGGAAAATGTTTAACCCAAAGTAGGCACAGCCTTTTCATCTGCTGCAAGTGCTAATTATGGTCAATCTATACAAGTGAGTTATGTTAATTAACCAAAATACAAAAAAGTAAGCACAGTACTCATTAACTTTATTTTTTCTTTTTCATCTCTGCCAGGCTTGCAGACTAATAGGAAAAGCACAGAGGGAGGGAGTCCCTTTTCAGTTAACTCGTGTATCCAGTGATCTGTGATATATCCAGAAGAAACTGAAGAAGGTGGCTAAAAATTCAAAATACAGCTCCTGATAATTAACTGCAGAGCGTGCTGAAAAATCAGAGTTTTCTTTACTTGAAAATGCTATTTTTATCTTGTAGCATGAGATAGAGACATTATTTTACTTCTTTTTGAAGTGAATAATAGAAATGTAATGATAATTTTCCTGAGGAAAGCAGTGCCACAGAATACAGAAGGCCTTTCAAAATAATCTAACAGCTACCCACAGTTTTCAGTGAAGATAAAACCATCTTTTTTCCCTTCCTTTTCCTCTTGAGACAGTTTCTTCCTATCAGACACTCCCCAAAACATTTATCAAGTCCAAAATCATTAAACAATAGAACTATTTTTAGAATGTAAGACATATGCTGGGGGGAAATAAAGGCAGCATATGTTTACTGTGGCTTGAAAAAAACAAAACCACAACCAAAAAAAAACTTGGGCTAAAGTTCAGCAGCAACACAATGAGATATCAGGTGTCATTTTCATGGAAGAAAGGGAAAGAGCCTCGCAAATCAAGGAAATCTCTTTTTAGAAGTCTAAAATTAGACTGGTTGTTTTAAGAAACATGCTGGAAAGTTCTCAAGAGTGGCTTCAGAAAAGAAATGGAAACATATTTTGCTGAACTTTCATTGTGAAACTGAACAGTTAACACTGTCCATACAAAAAAATCTCAGCTCAGGCTGAAGGCAGCATTTAAGCAGTTCCACCTTTCAATTGCATCTAATCAAGGTCAGTAGCATAATAAGTAACAGCATAAAGTTATAACTGATTTTCTAACTACCCCAAGGTCCTATAAGTCATCAGGACAAAACCTAGTTCGGTACATATCAAGAATTACCAAGGGACAGGCCTGGAATTTGACGTTTACAGCTTGTATGAAGTTGGTAGTCAGGATTTAAACCAGTCCAGGATCCAGTTCCAAAGATGCAGTTAAGACCTTATTTTTGTAATTACAAAAGGGATCTTTCATGTTACCTACTTAAAAAAAAAAATAATAATCAACTTGTCTCTAATAAAAAAATGCAACAAACCTATTTACGACAGGTTGAACATGTTCGTTTTTCATTTCAAAGTTTGCAAATCCTGTGAGATAAAAGGAAGTTCTGCCATTTCCAACTCATTCAAGCTATCCATTCAAAATTTTTACCCAGTGTTTTCTGCGACAACTATCACTACAGCAACTTTGGATTTCAGTTAAATAGCATAGATGATAACAAATTGCTAGTAGTATGTAAATAAAATAGTCTTCATGTCTCCAATACATCCTTCTTGGTCTATCAGAAACGGAGAAAACATTCTTATTGGCAAGCATACTTAATTGCACACATACCTTTCTCTTCTAGACATTAAAAGGAAGCAGTAGAAAAGCAGAGATTTTCTCTTTTGCCAGGATGAAGCAGCAAAAATAGAAAAAGGGACGAGCATCATATCTTTACTGGTGTTAATTCAAGATAGATTAATAAATTATTTATTCTTATTTCATTAGCAGTGGGAAGAGATTGAAGGGCACAAATGGAGTTTACTTTTTACGTGCTATGAGCAATGTAAACGATTGTTTTTTTTCTCCTCTAGATGCTGTGCAGTGCTACAGAGCTCCTAAAAATGATAACGACACATCTAAGACAGCATTTCCAGGGGAATTGTATGGCTGATAATGAGCTTTACAAATGAGAATCTAATAAGGGACTGTGACTAAGTGGAAGTCTATAGACCATTTTGCTTCATGTGGGCAGGCACTACTGAGACTTCTGAATTCTGTATTCTCCAGTGATTTAAACAGACATATGAACCACACACACAGTATTCCTGTTTCCTAGTGTGAACATTTAACTTGGCAGTTACTGCACTTTCCCACAGTTACATCCCTCAAATTCTCTGTACAGCAAAGCTGGAAATTTTTCTCAAGTTGGTTATTGGAGGATGACTCCTCTCCATAAGATGGCTTTGATTGTCCCAGCAAAACTTACAGAAATGATGCTGGCAGTATCAATTTCATTTAAACTGAATCACTGGAAATGATAGGACACACATCTGGAAGATGATTCCTACAGAAGCTTGTCAGCGAAAAGGAAACACCTTCAGAGGGAACTGTGGTCTTCTGCTGAGAACAGCTCAGAAGCACACAGGTTTCAGAATTGGGCTTGTTCTTTCCCAGCCTTCATCCACTCCCATGAAATCCTCTCCCACATGGGCACATCAGCATTACTACTTAAGAAAACCTATTTAATTAGCTTTGACTAGAATGATCATCACTCAGGTGCTAATAAAGACCGTTATTTCTGAAGACAGCCATATAAAATTGAAAGTTTACAGATGTAGAACTGAAGACAACCAAACTTACTACTGTAGAATTACACACAGTGTAGCTGTTACTAAATGAAAATAAAAACAATTCAAAACACAAAAAAGCCTAATAAACTTAACACTTGCTGCAACCAATTATGTAGGAAGGATAAAAAGGGGTCAAGGAGCAAAGCACTGTATTGGAGTTAAAAAATTAAGCATGAATTTGAGAGTAATTAGCATTTTCTCCCCTTAAGAAACAAACAAAAAAGCACACTACATTTAATATTTATGGCTATAAAGGTATATATAAAACAAAGTTTCTAGTCACGAAACTCAAAACAGTTTAAGCTTTTGCCCAACTAGTAGAATTAAGCATTCCGTAAGACAGAAATAGTTCATCTATTATACATTAAATTAGAGTAAAATACAGCACTACAATACAATGAAAGTAAATCTCAACAAAACTCAGATTTTGTTACATCCAGTAGAAAGATGTAGCAAGCAACAACAGAGGAACACAGTGTAGACTTCCACATTCACACCTGTAATATTACAGGCAAGGTCTACGTTTGTACTGCCAGCAGAAAATATCTTGTCATTCCTGGAAATGCATTGGAAACGAACAAATGGGGTGATAAGGAGTGCAACAACATGGCCATGCACATTAGTTATGCTAGCAGAAGTCAGGCTGGAGCCAGAAACCCTAAAGCATCCTACACATCAATATTCTAAATAAAAATGTAGAAGTTTAAACAAATGCTAACTACATGGTTTGCATAATACCCATCATTTCAAGCACAATCTTAGAATGTAGTCTTCACTTAGAAAACATATTTTGACCTAACATTTCAAAATACACAAATACTTAAGTATTCTCAACAGATTTCTTCAGTTTATACCCCTCATCTAGCCAAAGACTCCCTCAAACTTCACTATGTAGATGACATCATCTTTTTACAGACAATAATTAACCATTTCAGAGACATTACAGATGTTATCAATTTTTGAATCCAATATTTAGCTTCCATATTAACTCCTAATAAGTTATGACCACAAAGTGATACAAATACAGACTATTAAAAATCGTATTTAATATATTTGTTATACAGACTGAGTACAGGAAACCGTGTATGCAATAAATACATAAAGCACTGCTCTTCTCATTCCCCAGGTTTCTTGGTTTTATGATCTAGTTGCCTTTAATTTCAAGTTAGTTATGTAATTACTACAGAAACTTAATACCCATAAGTACTGCAAAATAAATAATATGAACATTCTCTCTAGTGAACACATACTTGCGCTACAGGTGAAAGAATCCTACAACAGGAACATAGGTAATCCATATCAGGTATAAATGACACTTAATAAAAATCAATGAACTTCAGAACACCGAGAAAGCAAATAAACCCAAATTACACTATTTTCCACAATTCTATCAATCAGCTCATTTTTTTGGAAAATCAAATTCTTGACTTCTCAACATTTCAGATTGGAGTAAAATTGACATCAAATCAACGGAAGTAAATTACAGTGATGAATGTTCAAACAATATGACCTGTGCCTGACTTTCAGATGCTGTTCGCTTGAGCAGCCTAATTTGGTCCAATTCTGAATCTCCTGCTGAATTTTCAGTTAGAGACTGCACTGCGTCATTTATGTTGTATCTGCCAGGTTGATAAAAACCATAATATTCTATGCGCTTCTCCCCTGAGTTTTCCAGCACTTTTAGTTTCTGTCTAAAGTGAATGATTTTGTAGGTTAGGAACAAGATCACAGCACAAGCCAGAACGAAAAAGGCTAGCAAAACATCAAAGGCCTGATTGAGCTTTTCAACCTGTTGTGTACAAAGTACAGATGTCTGTAATGATACAGGAGCAGCATCTGTTGGAAACAAACTTTGTACTTCTATGGTTCTGGTAACAGGTATAATCTGCGCTGGTATCTGTACTGGTAAAACTGATAGTAGTGTAGGTGCCTGTGAAGGAGTTTCAGGAGCAGTGTTTTCTCCATAAGGCAAAGGGCTAGCAGATGTAACTGCAGTTCCTTCCCAGAGAGCAATATATTTCGTATCAGCCTTAATAAACTGCTCAAATGGAATGCGACTGTTTCCCTTATGCCATGCCATCAGCAAAGTGGTAGGGCTGTGATGGGTATCTGCAGATTCTAGATTCCAGGCTGCTTCTGGGCTGGCAGTGAGGCTACTGCAGTTTGCAAACAGAGTCCACTTGATGTAACGCAAAGGTCTGCCACGCATGCTGAGGGGATTCCAACAAAGAATTTTAACAGAAATGCGAGATGATGCCAACCACTTAAGTAACCCAAGCATTTTGCAACTACAGTTCCAAGGATTATAATCTATGTGTAGATGAGTTAAAGACACTAAAGGTTTAAGCACTTTAGGTTGCAACTCTGTAATACTATTAAAAGCTAAATTGAGAATTTTAAGTGACTGCCCCATTTTCTCAAAGACACTGTCACCAATACTTGTTATTTTATTTCGGTCCAACTGCAGATACTTTAAACTATTCAAAGAAGTAAAAGTGCTGGAATTTATATTTTCTAAATCATTATAACTTAAGATTAACTGACTAAGGTCGCTTAATCCAAAAAATCCGTTTACAGCAATATGTTTTAGCTTTACACTTTTTAAAGACAGATATCTAAGCTTGTTAAGTCCTTTAAATGCAAAACGCTGTATTGATCTAATAGGATTGTGAGATAAAGAAAGTCTTTCAAGATTTCTGAGCATTCCAATGGCATTTGATGGCACAAGTGTTAAGTTGTTACCTTCAAGGAACAAGTATACAAGGTTTTCAAGATGACAAAACGCTGCATCTGATATCCGTGAAATCTTATTATTGGCTAGGTTAAGTGTTTGAAGATTTCTCATTCCCAAGAAAGTTCCACTTCCAAGGACACTGAGACGATTTCTTTGAAGTGTTAAATATCTAACAGAAAGAAGATCACTAAATAATCCTCGGGAAACAAAAGCTATTTGATTATTCTGAAGGTATAAATAATGAAGATTGGAAAGACCTTCAAAAGTTCCTGGATCCAGGCGTTTAATATTATTGTTATTTAGATGCAAGTAGCAAAGTTTAGGAAGATCCACAAAAGCTTTTGGGTGTACATATGAAATACTGGAATTATCCATGTAAAGTGCAGCAAGTTTCTGAAGACCTGTTAATTCATTTGGAATGACATGAGATATATTATTCCCACTGAAGTATACAAGAATTGTAGTTTTAGGGAAGTTCCGAGGGATGCTTGAAAGACCCAAGTTACGACAGGTAACTTGCCTCCCTGTGCAGAGCTGGCAAAGAGTTGGACAGCCAAGAACCTCCTTCTGGAGCAGCAACAAAAGAAAGCCACTAAGGAGATGCAGGAATGCTCTTGTGCAGGGTGAAAAACTCTGTAGTCCACACATATCCCTGTCTTTGGCCTTCTCCCTCATTTCTGACTTTGCTAGTAGAGATAAAAAAAGTTTATGAACATTATTCATTCGAAATTGTAGGATTCTTTAAAAAACAAAAAAAAAAACAAAAAAACCCCCACAAGTTTTGCTTTCAAGATTGCTATTTTAAATATATTATCCTATGAGGCCAAATAAGTAATTTCAAAGTAAAACTTAAGTTTATCATGAGTTTGAACTATATGGAAAAAAAAAATCAACATAAAAGAAAAGTGAAACAAATCACTGCCAAAATAGCAGATGATTCTACGATATGATCGTGAGATTCTATGAGACAGCCAAAATAGCTGGAAAATGCTGAATTGGTTATAGAATAAAAGCTGCCAAAATAATGACTTCTAGTAAATTCACAATACCATATATTAACTATTTTAAGTAGTTAAAAATAACACAGAGCTTTTTCAATAGCTTTCAAGTAGGAGTGCCAACAAGTTTCCTTTCATTTAAAGCTTGAATTTTGCCTTTTACAAAGTTGAATTACATTCAAAATAAGCAGAAACAACTCCTTACCCCAAATCTGAAGTTCATTATTTCTGTTCTTTCATTGTTTTGCAGTTTGTTGGGCTGTTACCAGCTGACAATACCCATCTGCGAAACACTTGGAAAAGTGATACTGCTGTGTATCACAGACAGCTCTCACATTTTGCCCCTGGATTTGCAACTGTTCATTCAGGAAATTAAGTAAGAAGTAGTTAAAGTGAGGTTGCCATGGATACAGGAAACTGTCAGGCAGGAAGCCATTTTATCTGTGCTTCAGAAGTACTGTTGGAAAGGAAATCTCAACTAGCGGTTTCTAGAAAACCAAGAATTATCTTAATCTTCAACTGCTGCCTTAAAAAAAAAAAAACTTTTTTTAAGTAGGAGAGCTCTAAAAAGGTTTGTCAAGATAGTTAGATATTACAATAAAGCATATCCATTTATAACAGTACTGCCGTGTTATTGGTAAATTCTTGTATTTTCCAGACAGAAAATGTTTTATTAAATAAACAGCAATTTGTATTGTTCCATCTGCCTGCATAACAAAACTGTTCTTTGTGTAAGTGCAGTATTGCAAAATGGAGAACCTTGATGTTTGGAAGGAAAGGCCTAGAGAATCACTCAGCCATGCCAGCCAGGCAAACCCCCTCAGCCAAGCCAGGGAGCCTCAAAAACCTTGGATGTGAGAATTTTGTGATATGCCACTGTGTGGAACATTTAAATTACATACAGAATTTAAATATATATTTACACACATGCATATTGTGTATTTATAATATATTTCTAAGCTGCACCTCAGACTTGATCCAGGCACATAGCTGAGTTTCATTTTAGGCCATCTTTTTTAAGCTAACTTGTCTGCACAGCTCAATGTATACTATAAAAGCCACAGCCTAGGTTCATGGGCTTCAGTTTCCTTCAGTGTCTCTTGTGCAGATGCAGGTTTCACATGTATACTGTGAATAGTCCCTTTACTTATGGACCAGACATTATATCCTCAGCTTATCTGTCACAGGAGTGAGCACTAACAAAGTTCAGTGACATAATCTAAAGAAGAAAGGGGGAAATAATGAAAATAGATGCAAAATTAGAGATTAAGCCTAAAAGCAGCACTGCAACTAAAAAAAAAACAAAAAACAAACCCAAGAACAATTTGTACTGACATGAGACAATTAGTTTGGCAAAATGGTGATGCCAAAGTACATTAATAGCCATAGTCAAACAAGAGACACTACAGTAATATTAAAGCGTAAGTTCACATAAGGGGCAAAGTGTCTACAAAATAACACAAGCCTAAATGCAGGAAGACACAAGCAAGTGAAGCAGAATGGATGGACAAGACAAATTTTAGAAGCAGAAGTCTTTGAAACTCTGTGAAAAGAAACTTACATTTCTAAAGCTTTAAAAATATATATATTCTAGCCATAAACAGTAGCATTTTTAAAAATGTTTGAAATGTAAAATACAAAACAGTGTCAACCAAAATTCTCCTCTGTTTTTCAACTATAGCTGGCCAAAAGTCCCTAGAGTTGACAGGGAGAGTAAAGTTTAAAAAAACAACCATTTAATGATCTTTAATTCTAGCAGTTTTAATTTCCTTTAAAATATCTAATAAAGACCAAAATCAGTAGAACAAGTAAGACTGGTCAGTGGTCCAACTTAGGCATAGCCTGTATCAAACAAAACTCATAATTTGCGGACCATTTAGTTCTTTACTCTGAGACCATTAAATCAACAGCAAAACACTGTTCTTTGGAATTATCTATTCATTTTCAAATTTGACTTTTCTTTTAATATGTTTTACATAGTCAATTACGTAAAGTAAGATAGATAGGCATATTATCCTCAGAACACTGAATAATGAAATACCTTTGTACAGCCTCTGTGATGATAAGGGAAATATCCAATATGGGAGAAATTCCTTCAAGCATTGCTGTCTAACCAGTGAAAGGGAGGAGCTGGGGGGAGGAAATCTTTATTTGCTGCTTCAATAACTCAAAATTCCTGTCTTCTACTGAGCACTGTTGGACTCTCATATAATAGCAACTGTAACTGTTATGAAGGGGAGATACAGAAGCTGCAACACAATCTAATCGCTCAGCAGAAGTATTTCTGCTTAATACACTCACAATACAACACATTTATACATGCAAACATGTACCACAAAAAGGTTAGAAGCAATCTTTGTAATTTAATTTCCTTTTTATCCTTGTCATTTTTACTATTAAATAAGAAGACAGAATCAAAGAGGACTTGCAACATGCTGAGAAAAAAGGAGAAAACTATAGAATTACTTTCCCCATTGAGGATAAGAAAATACGTATGTCTCCCTTTCATAAATTTTACTTCCATTTAAAATCTAGAAAAATGACAGGGCTTATGAAACTGTAAGTTCACTTGGAAAGTAAATTTCTCACCTTGCAGTAAACGGTTATTACAGCAATAAAAAACATTAGTTATGCCAATCAAGAAGAAAAGACAAAGTATCCAAAGAATAAGCCTGTGAATAAAATAGTAACATATAAAAGACTAGCCATCAATGAGATGGATGTGATATGCTGAAAAAACTGCGTATGTGGCTTTAGCCTCCACTATTCATATTGCAGTATTTAGTACGCTGTTCAAACCAGATAAGAATAATAAATACAGATGCAATTAAACATCAAAGATATAAAAAACATGCATTAAATAACTCCAGAATTTCAAACACTGTAACTAACTTTCAGGAACCTGATGTGGCTCAACAAGGGCAACTTAGGGTCACAGAATCATAGAATGGCCTAGGTTGACAAGAACCACAAAGATCATTTAGTTTCAACCCCCCTGCTATGTGCAGGGTCACCAACCACTAGGACAGGCTGCCCAGAGCCACATCCAGCCTGGCCTTGAACGCCTCCAGGGATGGGGCATCCACAACCTCCTTGAGCAACCTGTTCCAGTGCGTCACCACCCTCTGTGTGAAAAACTTCCTCCTGATATCTAACTTAAAGCTTCCCTGCCTCAGTTTAAAATCATTTCCCCTTGTCCTTGCTGAAGGACAAGGAGAGTCCTACAGCTGGGGAGGAATAACCACATGCGCATCAGAACAGGTGAAGGGATGACCTGTTGGAGAAGTGCTCTGCACATTAGAACCTCAGTGTCCTGGTGGACAACAGGTTGGCTACGAGCCAGCAGTGTGCCAAGAAGACCAATGAGATCTGGGGTGCCATTGGCAGCACGGCTAGCAGGTAGAGAGAGGTGATTACATATGAGTGAGCACACATCTGACTTGATAAATAAAGAGAGTGGAAGACAGAGCATTAGCTTCAAAAGTAGGCCCATCTTTCTTCATTGGAATGATATAAACAGTTAAGTAACGAATTTTGACTTTACAAAGGAATATAAAACAGCTCTGAAGGAGTATATCATAATAGGCATGTTCTTGCCATTTCCTAAATTCCATATCGACAGCTTCATGAAAGTTTTTTTTTAACAAAGTAACTTTAATGAATGACAAAGAAAAATCAGCTTCTGTAATAACCTAATGAAGATTTATAATTGCACACTCTAAGTACCTGTACTCACAGACCGTCAATTATAACTGCCAGAAATCATACTGGGTGACATATTAGATTTGATACACAGCAAGAAAATGCAGACATTCATTTACATGAAGATTAGATACGAGTGGAGCAAACCTGAAAAATGTCTTCAACTTTTAACCTTTTCCTTGCAACAGCGAGATAAATACATTTGAATCAACAGAAGTATGAAGACTGGAATACTATTCAAGCTACTCAAGTGCCAAAAATGACAAAGAAAAAATATAAGTAATTCAAAAGCTCAATATATCAAAAGTTGCCTTTATGTTGGATCTATACTACTTACTCTACATGCTAATTCCAGTGAGAATGATCATTAAAATTAGTCAACTGTTTTGGAAGGCTCTTCTGAGAATTCACAGCACAAAGAAATTAAGAGCAGAATAAAAGTAATAAATAAAGTACAGGCAAATTCTTAAAAGAATAATCCTAAGAAACAATACATCACTGGAAGAAGCTTATTAAGAAACTACTACCTTCTCACGTAAATCTTTGAGTCACTGCCTTTGAAGTCTTTAGTATTTTGACTTAACCATTTGTTCTCTTTCTTTTCCATTAACCACCACTAACAGTATCATCTGCAACCAACACATTTTACCCCCATCTTATAGTATCACAAAAATTTTTAACAAGAAATTCATACGTATTAATAGGCTACTACAGCCTAAATTGACAGAGTAATCAAAACAATTGGCAATAGAAATCAACAAACTACTCTCCATTTGGAAGTACCCACCAGGAAGAAATATTAACAAATAATGGGTTATGAATCTCAATATCCAGATTTGGAAAACTTATGCAGAAAATGAGTCCATTTTATATGGCTTCATGTATATCACAATGCATTTTCTCTTATAGAATTCACTGACCTTCTGTTATGGTTTACCCTCCACTATGATGAAATTTTATAGGCCAACAAGAGAAGAAAGAAATCACGTCTTCAAGTTTCATTCATTGCTAACTCCTTTTTTATCCTTAAATAAAAATCACAGCCTTTCACTGATCAGACTTTTCAATAGAAATCAGTTGAAGGACACAGACATCAGAAGCCAATAGAAACTTTCAAGGCTTTATAACCTTATGAAACAAGAAAAAAGATCACAATACCACTCTACATGATACGGTCTAAAATTGCCAAGAAGAGCTGGCAATAGAATAGTATGTTGCATCACATTTCTTGTGCTTTCCCTTTTCTAATGAAAGCAGAGTGAGTAGAGCTGGGATACCTTAGAAACCCAGTTTGGACTACAAATCCCAGATATGAACAAGCGTAAACAGCATTACAGCTATCAGCACAACCCACAACAATCTCTTTTCAACAGACAGTCTAATACTGTAATGAGAATTCTTTTCTAATCCAGCATTGCTCTGAGACCAGAGAGATCTTGCAAATGCCTAGGATGTAATGAAAAATGCTGTTGTTGGACAAGTAGCAGACACCAAAGAAGCCTTATCTAAGAGACTTGAAAGAAACTTTGCAAGAATTCCTAACAATTGAAACTAGACTGAAAAACAGATGTAAAATTATGACCTAGATTTCAACAGCTTTCAGTAAAAGCAATGGTGGTAATCCTCTTTTCGTGAACAAAAAGCATGGCATTAATGACACCAGCAAAAGAGCACTGCTTATCTTTCAACATTGTGCAACAAATGCAACCCATGACTACAGCTAGGGAACTCACCAAACAAACCTAATCACTGTTACCCTATCTTTCTGGTCTGCTGCTTACGTTTCCTAATACAAGCTAAAACATCCCATTTGCTTTCTAATACCTTCCAGTGTCAGTTGGGTTCTACCAAGATATTCAGGTAGTAACTAGAAGAATTAAAACAACCTCTTTTGCAAAATAGATTATGAACTATTTGGAATCACAATGTTCCAAAATGTTGTAAGAGACCTGCTCTGAAAGTAATACCTCCTATTTTATTATTTTGCCTCACAAAGTCAGAGGTAGATGTTGGCAGCATGGCAGTAGAGGCTGAACCTTCTCATCAATATCCAGTCACATGTTGCTACTGTGTGACACATAGCAACAGAGGGGCACTCTGACTGAATGGCATCTGACATGGAAGTATGAATCAAGGATGTGGAACTGAATTCCTCCATGTGGAAAAAGGTATCACCCACTGACATTCAGCAACACTTGCTTAATACTGATGGAGACCGAACAATGGATATGAGCACAGGGAAACAGTGGATGGTGTGTTTCAGCACTGGCGACAGCGACATGAAAGATGAGCCATGTCCTGGATGCCAGGCACAGCTGTAATGCGACCAAACGAGGACTGTCTCAAGCAGCTGAATGATGCTAATCAGCAGATCATGATCAGGGAACTGTGTGTGGTGCTTAGTATCAGTTTCAATGTGATAGAAACAACGGTGGCAATGTTGGAGTATCAAAGTTTGTGGCAGTTCAGTCCCATGAATGCTCATGTAGCAGGAGAAAGAACATTATATGCAAGTTTGTCAAGACCTACTTATCTAATGCAAAGCTGAGGGTAACAGTTTCCAGGATTGCACCATTACTGGAGATAAAATGAGGTATCACCCCTATGCAAAGTGAGTCCACAGAATGGCAACACATGAATTCCCTATCAAAGAAAATGTTCAAGGCATAGCCCTCGGTGGGCAAAGTGACATGAACTAACTTTTGGGATAGAAAGATCGCTCTGGATTTCTTGGAACCCAGACTAATCAACAACTTTGACTGCAGCATCTCAATGCTGACTAAGTTGAAGGCTCAAATTTCCAGAGTCAGGCAAGAGAAGGCAACACAATAATAACAGGCCTCATACCAGTCTGAAGACAATATAGCACGTTACCGATCTTGGCTGGACTGTCCTAGCACATTCACTGTATAGTCCAAATTTGGTGCCTTCTGACTTTCATTTGCTCGGGCAACATTTCCCTAAGAATGACGTCATCACAGCAGCTGTGAAGTAGTGGGTCACCTCCGCTGGTGTGACTTTTACAAACGCACCATGAAAGCTCTTGTTCACTGCTCCAAAAGTGCACAGCTAATGGTGGTGACCATGCTGAAAAATAGTGTTTTGTAGCTGACTATTTGTCCTATCAAATAGTGTTACTGTGCTTTTAACATCTGTTGTAGTTAGCATAGAAATAAATACAAAGCATCACTTTCAGAGGGACCTTTGCAATGCTCATGCTACACAAAGGGACAAAAACAAAGTTCGAATATTGATTTACCCATTGGGTTATAGGTATGAGAAGAGGGACAATTTATGCCACTTTAAACTTCAGAAATAGAACGCTTAAGAAATTTATCTTAAAATGCAGCCCCTGCCACAGTGGTAATTTACATCACTACTCCCAGCCATGTTCAGGAGACAGTGTTTTAGGGACCAAGGGCATATCTAATCTAACTCAGTTACATGTGCACTATTAAATGAACACTCCCAAAGCTCTGGGATAACAAACAAACAAGATTTTAGACAACCAGAATTCAACCAAGTCTGAGCAAGAATTAATGGCATTTGAGAATGTACTCATCCTCTGGACTACTGGTTGCTGCAGCTTCTCACATCTCACATCCTAGCTGTGACAGGATTCTCCCCCATCAGTCTTTCTGTGCTTTTTGAAATAAAAAGTATGCATCAGTGTTTGAGCTATTGTTTGCCTGCATGTATTTCCCCCTCAGATATCACACACAGAGAGAACATTACTCTTTAAGTAAAATACTACTGCCTAAATCTTGTTGCTAGACACTATAGTTATTCAAATCAGACAAAAAATCTTTAAAACTAAGAGATTACTGCTAAGTGAAAAGGTACTGCAACACAGAACTCAGGAAAGAAACACATCACAAGTTCTTTTTTTTTTTTTTTTTTTTTTTTTAAATATGAACTCCTAAAACGTACTGCAATGTGCAGCTGTGAGCAGGAAGATAAACAGGATGCTGGACTGGTGGACTATACACATACATGATAATGTGAAAGGGGTCATTGCTTACAACTGAATGACACTGCCCACATAAGAAACTTACAGTTTAGATAATAAACTGTCACTTTATAACCTGCTTAAGCCAACTAATAGGCCTAAGAATCACTGTGAATTGCAACTGCGCTGCAGCTATTTCCTATCATATCCGCTGTTTTAAATCCTTCGTTCTATGTTCTATTGTTAAGGGAGCAATATACTTAAAAAAGGAATTGATTTTTGCCATACTTATTTCAATTGAATAACAAAGGAAGCTTTCACTTCATCAAAAATGCAGAAAGTCACAAGTCTGTCCATATACATATATTTGTGAACTTGACCACTAACTAGAAAACAACCTAAATACAATGAATGAACACTATACAGCTTAGAGGTACAATACCAGCCAGCCTTGTTGTCATGCTCAGGACACAAAACCTGTTCCACTTCTGCAGTCGAGAAATCTTGTACTTGCTTGGGATATATGAAGAAATACCTATTTAGGAAGCCAGTTAATAAGGTATTTCTAAAGGAAAAAATAATCATCTCCTGAGAAGGTTGAATATCCTGATTAAATACTGTAGTTTAATATATTTTTGCTTAAGCAGTGCAAACTGGCGTGCAAAAGAATAAAATTTTGCAAAATTTTATTTTAACAGAAGTGTCAGATGTCAGATGCAGCAAGCATATGTAATGTAACTTCTGTGAAATGCCCAGAACAGTGACTCACATTGTTCAGTAGAAAGAACAAGCACTTGACAAAATCAATTTCACATACTTTGTCTGAATTTCTGTTTGGCTCTGGCAGCCTATTATTTCTCTGGTAAAATTCCTGTAGCCTCTACAGAAATACGTAACAAGAAGCTGCTTCTACTGGAGAATAAGCATTCTTAAGTAATTTGAATACCAGAAAAATAAAACTGCCATTTGCAGAGGTTTTATTGTGTTGAAAACTGCCAGAAATAATTGGCTCTTGCAGCAGGAAATTCAGATCAGCTTAAGGTAGTCCAAAATAACGTTATCCAAACAAATTCTTTTTTCCTTCCTCTCTATGAAAAATGCTTCATTGAAAGATTGTATGTATTTCAACAAATTAAATTTTAGCTAACATCTCATTAAGAATGTTTCAAATATGTGATAATATTTACATTTACTGAAAAACAAAAGAGCTTTCTGAAAGCAGCTGCTTGGTTCTTTTGGCTAGATGTCTATCTTGGTGATCTGGGGGGAAAATGAAAGTTCCATGTGCACACTGAAAGCAGTGAAACAAATCTCTAAGTTACACACATAAAAGTTCCTCGATTTTTAGGTACTGACTAAATATCCTATAGCTTTACAAATATTAGTACATCTTCAGGGTTTGTAAGCAACACCTAAGTTATCATTGGAAAATACTTCATATTTTTAGGGAATTTGTGAGACTAAAACTCACACAATATTCTATTTCTGACTTCTAAAGCAGACAAGAATTATGTGAAAATAATCACAAACAGAACTCTTATCTAAACAAGAATTACACAGGAATCCCATTAGTGTTGGTATAGTCAGAGCAACACCATTCAGAATTTTCATTGAAAAAATTCTATATGCTTTTACCCACTGATGATCAAGTCAAAGGGCAACAGTATCAGCTACTAGCTATACAGTGCAAAAGCTCTATTAGCTTTTCACAGCAACATTTCCACTCAGCGTCATAAAGTGGAAAAACAGGATGAATACTAAGATCTGCCCTCAACTTGAAGCAGGACTGAACAAATATTGTTCCCTGGAAAGGACACCAAAAGACAAATCAGCCAACTAAAACAACCACAAATGACAGAAGTAGCTAGTCCAATATTAACATGAGAATGTTCAATAAGATACAGTGCTGTTTCCTCACTTTTGCTAAATGACACATTCAAAGAAATAAGTTTATAGGTATATTGCTAAGAAGCTCTACAGAAGGTATGTAGCTTGAAAATTCTGTATTTTAAGCTTCTTTAGCCCAAATAAGGACATATCTATAATTAAATATATATATAATTCATTATTATTACAATTACTTATAATACAAATTTGTTGAATTGTGAAAGGTCTTACAAACCATCTTAAGCAGCTTCAAAGTATTCTTTTCATAGCATTTCAAAGTCTCTCACCTATTCAAAGAAGGCAGAAGTGAAATCAGTGCCAAAGCAGAAAGTTTTCTTCTCTCTGGCTGAGTGATGTTATCCATCCGATCAACCCACATCTCAATCATGCTACCAAGAATTTGGTCCAACTGCAATGAGAAATAGTTATATATACTTGAGAGAAGCTGCACCAACAGATGTACTTGGTTTTGCTTCCAATTCTTCTATTAATTATTTATGACAGTGCTCACAGGCCCTGAACCCCCTTACAATTGTAATCTCAAAGTTAAAATTAATTCCCAGACCAGAACATAGATTTAGAACACTGGATCACTCAGTTTTCATATTACAATCTCAGAGCACATAAGTTCACTTTTTTTTAAAAAAAAAAAAACAAAAAAAAAACAAAAAAAAACCCACTTCACCGGTAGTAATTAAAAAAGAGTCTTTACTTCAAGTGTTTGAAACCCTCGGGTAAGAAAATTAGGAAATCTTCAAAACATAGCAAAACATTTTGGGAAAGGAACTCCAGTGAAAACTGAGCATGCTGAACAAACTTTTCCTAGGAACTATCACAGAAGGATGACAAATCAACCATTATTTCTGGTGCAAAACCCCTGAAGATAGGACAAAAAGAAATTCTCACCCTACAGTATCATGCAAACTAAAGGAGCTTACTGGGTCTACTGCGTGATGCAGCAGGATGAAAACTTAGAGACTGCTTAAAATTTCTTATGAGAGGTTTTAAGCAAAATGCATGAAAGTGTAAAATTTGTTACAGGATGTTCAGAAGGAACAAAGCAGGAGAAAGGGAATGTGCTTGGACTGGGTAAGAACAAACATGGAAAGCACAGGAAAAAGTTCTTTCATGTTTTAAGAATGTGACTTCCATATGCAATCCAGCTGAAACACCAAGACAAACATCCTTACCTCCTGGCCTGATTCACATGCCATCTGGTTCAAAAGTAATGAAAAAAAGCTTGTATTTTGTAGAAGAACTCTACCCATGACCCCCAGATAAGTAGACATCAGCATTGGGTATCTCTGAAATAAAAATAAACCAGAACAAAGAACATATCGTTCAATTAAATATTTTTTAAAATTACAGCATACAGCACACAAATTTATGGAAAATAGTCATAGACATCCTTTATTTAATTTTAATTATAAATTACAATTTGAAATTATCTGAAAACACAGTATTGAGCAATCATTACCAGAAAATTTTCTGACACAGTATGAAAACTAGCAAATCAGGATCTGCTTATTCCAAAATAGCTACCACAACATGCAAGGTGGTGGTAGTTTATGCTAAAAAACCCACATCTTAAAAATGAGCAACATACTATACTGTTAGAAGATCACATTTCAAACTGATTACAATTTAAAAATACAGTTTACAATTTTAGTAATATTAAGAAAGGCTTGAATTTCTGAACTTACTTATTTCTGAAAGAACCTATAAGAATCTGTTAAAAACAACTTTGAAATAGTTGCTATCTAAAATGCATAGAGTAATAAACATTTGTTTATTTTTGTTGTCATTTTTCATTTCACAAGAAGCTACAAATCAATCCAGCATTTAATAACAAAGCAGTAACAATTTTGCAGAATTTCCTACTTGAAAAACAAAATGCCAACATTTACCTGAAAATGTTTATACAAAGGATTGTTCAGACAGTCCCTTTTTTTTGTGTTTTGCACAAACAAAAAAGTGGAATTTTTGATCAAAAGTTAGTAGCACAGAATTTCAGACAGCAGAACTTTTCTCTCCTATTTGCACTGCAAGTTTGAAGCACACTGGATTTTACTGTCTTTTGCACAACATGCAAATTTGTTGAAAGCAGAGAGAAAGAAGAAAGACATCAACGTAAACAAAATCTGAAAGCTGCTTCCATCTCACAAAGCCTTCTCACATTCTTCCACACAACTAACGTATTAGTGATGTTGATTAGAAAGTCAAGTCAATCTCCCTCCTGCCTTATTTTTCTCTGGGGCAAATACACTTAAAAAGTAGTATATCATTTTTTAAAAAAGCACAAAATGCCTTAACATGTACAAAGAATCTGACTAAATGCTACTGGTGGAATCATAGCACCTTTTTAGTGTTTATAATGAAGGAAAAGCAAAATAAAGCTTGTGGCATTTTATTAAAACAAACACTGAATCAAGAAACAGGTGGTGAGTACTCTTCTTCCATTTTTCTACAATTACTTTACCATGTACGAACTTCAAAAATAGCTGTCAAAAATCAATCAGATGGACTTAAAACTAGAGAAAAAATAGAAATTTAATCATGGAAAACTGGAATGGAAAAGGAAGCTACTTCCCTGTTCAACAGGAAAAGCGAAGAAAGTTACAAAGAGCGACTCTTACCTCCCCATCTATAATCCCCCTGAATACTGATGGTAGAAGAGGCTGAAACATTTGAGGACCCAAAACAGGATTTACTTTTAGGACATTTTCCACAACCTTTAGAACAAAAATAAGTTAGACAAAAAGTGCACATAAAAAAATGTAATTGAAACTTTAAAGACACATTTACTATAAAGCTCTGATAGGAAGTTCACTGTTAAGTATCAACAAAATACAAAACTGCTGAAAGTATATTCTACTTAAGTACACTGCAAACGTGACCTGCTTTCACCCTCATACAGAAATGACGGAAACTAAAATGTGAAACCAAATCAAGGGTCCAGCGAGCCAAGTATATCCTCCTCAGCCACCTCCCAGCTTGGTAAAAGCTGGCAAATCCAGGCCTCGGAAAAGCAGCTTGATGAAGCACATTGGAAGGGAGGAGTCTCAGCAGTTTAAGGCTTATTTCCATACTTACGTTCTATTGCTTTTTTTGGAGATCCACTGATTAGGAGCTATCACCTCTTTGCATGTGGTAACCAACAGTAAGAGATCACAGATATTTTAAGTACCTGGCACCCCAGTTTTTACATTCTTAACCCTTTGCTTCTCAGCTCTCGCTTTTCCCAGGAGTTGTGAAGTAATTTTATTCTATTATTTTTTGGCCTTTCCCCAGTTGTTTGGGCTCTTTCCATGTATCAAGATGGAGAGCAAAGAGAATGTAGGAACTATGAGCTGCTACCTATCCTCTTCTATGCAGAATGGAGACCATAGATCTATATACAGACATATAATAGAGTATGAAGCAGGCAATACAAATGTATTTCCCTACATTGTTCATCTCAGTCCTCACTCCCTTCAGTTCAGGGAGATTTCATCAGGGACTCCTCTTGCCCAGTCTGTCCTGAATCTATGTGTATGTAAAAATGGTGGGTTTTTTTTGTTTGTTTTTCTCCCTCTAGAACCTTGTTCACACTAGTTTCATTTAATAGTCCCAGTGTCTTTCTCTGAAAGATGTTTTCTCTCAATTCTGACCTTTAACATACTGTTATAATGAGGGAGAAACATAACTTCTCCCCCAACTCATTTCTTAAGGAGCCTAAAGTTTTGGCTAAACAATTTGCTCCTTGTACAGAATCTTTTCAAATCTTTGCTAACACTACTTGCTCCTATTTGATCTTTGCCAAGTTCTACCTCGAAGCTCTTTGAGATGAAGAGACCAGAGCTTTAATAGTATAGAATGTAAGCAAAATCATTAATTTTTCCAGGTGCATGAAAAGATTGTTTTGTTCCCCATTCCTCCAAATGTTGTTTGTACAACCAAAGGGATCAATAATGACTTACAGGGTATAGAAGAAATAGATACAGCAATCAGGCAATTATCTACCTTTTCGTATGAAGATTAGAAATACTCTAAATTAATTTAGGTTACTAATACACAAGGACGATTTGAAATTTTTTGAGGGTTGAATCACTTCTTAATGTTTCATTTTGATTCAAGTAATGGTAAATATATTTTTTTGTGGATTCTGACAACTTTTATAACTAATCAGTCAGTTAAATTTTGCCTATTTATTTTCTAATTATAAATATGAATACCTTTAATGTCATGCTTTGGTAGTCCTCTCTATTTTACAATTCAACCAGAATTGAACAACCTAGATTGGCCTTTTTCCAACTTCATAAATTAAGTGACAATCACAATCAAGTTACTTGGACCCAAACACAGTTCTTTTTTGTGGCCCCAGTGTCCTTGAGGTTTTGTAAAGATAGCATAATATTTGCCAGACAAGGATTGATCACATGGCTGTTGAAATGCGCTGCTACCATGCTCTAGAAAAACCTACTTTCTTAGGAATACAAGTCCTCACTAACCTCCTTTCTTTAGTGATCTACATATAGTGGGAAAGATTTCATGGACTCTTAATCTAAATCCATCCATAAAGTGGACACAAATTACTTTAGAATTATATTAAGAAAAATACCTTGGAACCATATGACTTAAAGAAAGCATTACAAAGATGGTACAGGAACTGCATATCCAATGATTTATTTTTATTTCTTTACAGTGCTGTATTTGGGATCCCACTATCCTTCTATGGGTAAAAATTATGCATGTAGGGTCTTTTTTTTTTTTAAATATATATGTACTTGGCTCCCAATATACACATTTTATATATAGTTTAAAAAACTCCAGTAATATTAAACATTAAATAAACTGTTTTCATCCACCTGTTCTATATTCATCAAATTTTAAAATATTACTTAATTCTGAGAAAAGTCTTGCAAGAATACAGATGCTTGGAGCTGAAGACTTAAGTATTTAACATTTTCTCTGTACTCTACCTTCAAAGCTTGAACTTGACCTTCAGTAGTTATGTCCTTTAAGAGTTCACAAAACGATCGACACAAGTCGACAGCATATGTCTGAAATTAGAAGATGAATGAGTTATTATATGTTTTATATTAACACAAATTTTGAAACAATCTCAGTGAATTTTCTTACAGACAAGGATTGAAGATATGACATAATGCCTCTTGCTCATTTCTTGATAAAACTTATGATCATAACTTTAATCTGTTAAACTCAACAGAGTAACAATTACTACTCTGCAAAGGACCTTTTCAGGCAGGAAACTAATTAATTAGTCACAGTAATTCTATTCTTTCTGAAATCTGATTTTATTGGGTGTTCACCATGTGCCATAAAGATAAATCCAAATAGCATGCTTATAAATACACAAATGAACAGATGTACAAATGTAGGTATATGTCTGATGCTAGTAAGTCTATGGTGACATTTGAAAAATGGCAATATACCTGTAAAAACTCTGTTGATGATAAGAAAACATAGGCGTTGATGATCTTGAAGCAATTTTTGAGGTTTTCTGAACTCAGCTCTGGAAAATAAAATAAATAAATAAATAAATCAGAAACTCATAGTCAAACTGAAATACCACTAAAATAGTTGATTTCCAAAAATTAGGGAAAAAAAAGTTGTTAGACTAAGCACCACTCACGTTTTGTCTTCCTGCCAGGAAAAATCACAAAAAAGATTATCAAGTTCAGCTATCATACTTTCAGATGGAAGCACAAGAAATCCTGTAATTTCCAAACTTAATTCTAATCAAGAAAAAAAACAATAATGAAGTTTTGGTTGTGATAATTGGCTAAGAAAGACAGAACAAATGAAACATGCTCTCAAGAGACCTGCAATTATTTAAAAATCATCTATCCTATTTGCATCCATATATTTCAGTCAGTAAATGCTGAGTAGAATGAGTGAAGTAATGATTGCAGGCCTGATCTTCTCACCCAGTTAACAAATCAAGTGGCATTCAGCTTTTAGACTAAAATACACTGAGCATTAGGCCATATCTTGAGTACTTCAATAAGGAAAGCACATAGATTTAAGAGATGGTATACAGCAACAGTTTTTAAGAAAGAGATGGAAAAACAAATACCCTCAGGCAGCATCTAAAACACTGCTAAAAAAAAAAAAAAAAAAAAAAATCAGAACAATAACAAAATTCATAGCAAAAATAAAAAGTTTCAAATCTTCACAAGAAGTTTGATGCTAGTGCCAACAGACAACAGCCTTCACTGTCTGAGAACAAAACAGAACACCAAAACACTTCCAACAGCTTGCTACATTTCCTTAAAAACAGCCTGAGAGAGACTTTTCTTGGTGAATTAAGCAGAGTCCTATTCTGCTTATTTAATATTCTGGTTAAAAAAAAAAAATCAGGGAGAACAGGGAAAGATTTTAATAGAAATTTTTGTCAGAATTCCTTATCAAATTAAACAAGCAGTGGCAGCTGGCTAAGAGCTGATGTGTGCTTCACAGCTTAAACGCATGCAGTCTACATGAAACCATGGCTTACACCTACTGATGAATGTAAAGGAAAAATTTCAAAAAAAAATACTCTATGACAGAAACTACAGTTGGTTTTCCATTATAACACTGGAAAAGTTCTAGGGAGTTTTAACAGTTTATTCTTTTTATAATTAGAAGGAAAATAAGAAAACCTTCAGTTATCTGACATGGCCACTAGAGAACTCTGAATGCATAACTATTTTAATACTTCAGCATTTCCATAGGTTATGCTTAGTCATCGCTCACTTTGAATATTTAAATATCCTGACTTGAAGAGAGATGAATTTTTAAGAAATCCATCCAACGCTTTGATCAAAATACTCTTAAATACTCTTAAAACTCTTAAATAACTACTCAGTCTTAGCTCTACAACTAAGTCGCACAGTCATCAATGATCACGACATTTTCAGGAAGGATATGAATGAGGGATACTAGAAATAACGTAGCTTTTATAATTACAAAGTTTCATAAAAGTATCATCTCAACACCACGTTGTCATATGTGTAATATGTGGAAGTAGTTCAGTCAGACTCCCCTGATGTAAATAACAGAGAATTGCAGGTCGGTATGTACCAAAATTGTTCTTGTTTTCCAGCCAATACATCCATTGTTTCGGCCCATGGAAATCAAAATTTTTGCTGGAAGGATACTCAGAAAACAGAAGTTTCTCAGAAAAACCATCAAGAAGTAAAGTAGCTAAAGAAGTAAAGAAAACTGGTTTATAACTACACACTGCAAGGGCTGTTGTGCATTCACCACTCAACTCCATCTCTGATTGAAAAAACATTGACAAAGGCCTGTATAAAATCTCACCTGAAGGAAAACTGGCCCAATTTAACTATATTATCTGTGCTGTCGCATAATGCAGCAACTTTTAGTAATGAGAACAAGGTACAAGGCAAAACAACAACTTAATTTCAGTGCTGTTTGCCAACCACAATTTCAAAAATACATGGAGTTTGAAAATTTCCTATATAGTTATTGGCTGAATTATGGAAAACCTAATTAAAAGTTTAATTCTTCAGACTGGAAATCACTGTGATTTTAAATAGAGCAGACAAAATACTCCATTGATCCATATCAGAAAACTCAACATTTTCTGTTAAAATTTCTAGGAATTCTTTAAAAATCTCAAAATGATAAACTGAAATTTGTCTCTTCAGTACAAAGAAGCTTCAATCTATTTATAAACAAAAACAAAAAACCCACAACTCCAGCAAGTACATAAAAATATTAAAGATAGGATAGGCAAACAGAAACCTTATTCTTCCTTTTTGAATACTGCCTGGGGGTAGCGAGGCCCTACCGAGGGATCTGGACAGGCTGGAGAGCTGGGCTGAAGCCAATAGGATGAGTTTCAACAAGGCCAAATGCCGGGTCCTGCACTTCGGCCACAACAACCCCAGGCGACGCTACAGGCTTGGGGCGGTGTGGCTGGAGGACTGCGTAGAGGAAATGGACCTGGGGGTATTGATTGATGCTTGGCTGAACATGAGCCGACAGTGTGCCCAGGTGGCCAAGAAGGCCAATGGCATCCTGGCCTGCATCAGAAACAGTGTTGCAAGCAGGAGCAGAGAGGTGATTGTTCCCTTGTATTCAGCACTGGTGAGGCCGCACCTCGAGTGCTGTGTCCAGTTTTGGGCCCCTCACTGCAAGAAAGACCCTGAGGCCCTGGAACGTGTTCAAAGGAGGGCAACAAAGCTGGTGAGTGGTCTGGAACACAGGCCATATGAGGAGAGGCTGAAGGAGCTGGGAATGTTCAGCCTGGAGAAGAGGAGGCTCAGGGGAGACCTCATTGCTCTCTATAACTTCCTGAAGGGAGGTTGTAGTGAGCTGGGGGTCGGCCTCTTCTCTCGTGTCATCAGTGATAGGACCAGGGGGAATGGCTTCAAGCTACGGCAGGGGAGATTCAGGCTGGACATGAGGAAGTATTACTTTTCAGAAAGGGTGGTCAGGCACTGGAATGGGCTGCCCAGGGAGGTGGTGGAGTCACCGACCCTGGGGGTGTTCAAGGAAAGGCTGGATGTTGTGTTGAGGGACATGGTTTAGTAGGAGCTATTGGGAATAGGTGAACGGTTGGACTGGGTGATCTTTTAGGTCTTTTCCAACCTTGGTGATTCTATGATTCTATGATTCTATGAATACTTAAAATTTTGCTAACTTTTTGCAGCCACAGTGGCATTAATTAATGCATGAACACTCCTGACAGTAGGAAATAAAAAAACACAAAAACTTTATTAGTAAAAGACTCACCAAGAAGGGCAGACATGTTCTGAAATATTCTCAGGAGCTCAGGTGTAAGACATGGGCTATTCTCCAATGTCACTAACCTAAGAATAGATTAAATGAAATACTTCATATGACTTATGAAAAACATTAATTGCTTTGGCAGATGTAAAGTATCGTACCTTCTAAGAACCACGAATAACTATAACAATTGCTTGAAACATATTTCAAATCTAGTCTCAGTTCTTTAAAGCATACGCGCTGGTTGAGGCTATGCTCATGCCAAGAGCAGGAACACCGTTCTGATGTGTTTTGCTGTTGTAAGGACAACATTTGCAGCGCTACACACTTCCAAGGAACAGCTGTTGTGGCAAACAGTTCAAGTCTTCAATTTTTTCCCCTGCATTTTTTTTAGGTCTAAAATAATACATTGATTATTATAAAAATGACAACCATATAGTTCCACAATTTATATAAACTTAAAATTCCTCACATTTGAGAAGGGTAACTATGTGTGAAATTCATGCTTAAAGCCACAGCAATGTATTCCAGTTTGTGTTCAGATCTAGGTGTGGGATTATTGTATTTATACAAAATGGCCAAGTTGGAAGGGACCCAAGGATCACTAATATCCAATCCCCCTACCACAGGCAGAGCCACCAACCTCCAACATTTAATACTAGATCAGGTTGCCCAAGGCCCCATCCAACCAGACATATGCTGTGTAAATATCTTAGCTGGCCTCCTGCTCTTCTTTTAAGAAGCAGTTAGAATCCCACCAATGTCTGCCAGCTCCATCCCATATCACTCTGACGCTCTAGAACAAGGGTCTACATTTCGGTTGCTGCTAAGTGAAGGGTACTTGTCTGGGTCTCCATTATGGTGCAGCAACAGGAAACTGGGCTAATCACTACCTGTCCAGGGCCACTTGTGGGCTACAGGTTGGACATACCTGCTCTGGAACATCTTAAAAAACCATGCATACAATCTCCAGCATAGGCATTGGAATAATCATCTCAAGATCAATATTAGTAACACAGAAGTCCTGATCTGGTATCTTAAGCCTCGTGTTAAGTTTTGTGAACATAATGCACTTCACATTTGTTTCCCTCTCACCGACAGCATTATAAACCTTAGTTTTGCCTTATATAAAACTGATCTTTTAGGGGTTTGGCATTTGAACTACAACTGTTCATCTACAATTCTGATCTCAGGAATCCCTTGCTATTTCAAGACTAACTCAATATATTCCTATTCAACTGGAAAATTATATTGTGCTGAATTTGGACTAGTAACAGTTTCCTCCCTTCAGAGGGTCAGCTGCATCAGAAACATCAGCAATTAGCCCTATGGCAAGCAGATCATAGTACCACATTTAATCCTCAGCCACAAGAGAGCATGAGAATTTTTAAAGTAACTTCTGTATTTTATCCATGTGAACTCCAGTATCTCTTCCATCAACCAGTTCTGATAATCAGTGGGTTACTGTGCTCAAGTCAAGCGTGTCAAATTGTTAGTTTGTATACATATTAGAGTGTCAGCTTTGTCTTGCTGTTTATTACCAATATAAAACCATAGCTTGCTATGAACTATGTGAAAAAGGATCTCCTACTGAACTAGTTAATTTTAATCATGTTTCTGTTACTGACTTCTTAACCTCCATTGTTCTGAGAAAATATATAAGATGATGTTGAGCTAAGTTATCCAGAACATAAACAAAAGCTTTAACTGTATTAAGAGTTATGTTCTTTCTTTTCTTCTGGGGATATAAAAAAAAAAAGAATTAAACACTTACAAGTAGGAATAAAATATTCTTACCACAACTCTAAACCATCTTCCAGAAGATAGACATGCGGAGGCTGGGAAACATCAGTACTTAACTGAATAATTGGAAGTAGAAAAGGATAGAGATTTTTGCTTTCTGCTCCCAGGCCCTATAAAAGTAAATAACATTTTTTTAAAAAGGTGAAATGCTTCAAAAACCTCAACTTAAGCATTTTCAGAATAGAACTGAAAAAGATATGTGATACTGTTCTATTCATATGCGTAAACATCCATTTAAGAAATCAGACACCGAACTTCATTTCATACATGAAAATGCTTGAGATTTCTCTCAATAAGTCTTCAGTTGTTTGTTTGCATGTTTTCTGGGTGTTTGTTTGTTTGTTTGTTTGTTTGAGAAAAAGCAGCTTATTAACAGTCTGCAAGAAGAAAGTTCTAAACTCTTGTTTCCCTAAATAAGATTCACTGGTCATACTCCTCAGAAAAGCCACAGCTCTCACAAGTAGTGAATGAGTAAATGCCTAAATTACATTAAAGATCAAGAAAGAAATTAATGTTTGGACCTCGGCACAGTTTAAAACTTTTTATACGTTCTGAGAATCAGGAGGAGGACTTATCTTTCTCTTATTGTCAAGCAAAGATTCACAGATTGATAACAAGTTTCTGGTTGTTTTTATCGGGTTGTTTTTTGGTTGGATGATTTTTTCGGGGGAGGCTGGGAATTCAAGGTAACCACTCAAATTGAAACTCATTTTATGGAGATTTGAATTCTTAAATTGGAAACTACTACTGATTTTTTGCAGAATCATTACCTAAGAAAACTGAGCTCATCAGTGAGCTCATGGTGCTTCATGCCATCAATCAAAACATATAGATGGGCTTGGGATCAAGGAATTTAATTGACCATGGATACCACTGAACAGCTCATCTGTGAATGTGAAACATATGCTGTATCTAAGGAAGCTAAGCAGCTAAGACCTTTTTGGTGTGGAGGAGAATGACTGAAGTATGAACACAAGGATGCCTGGCAGGTGGATTACATCAGACAAACTCACCATGGCAAATGTCATGGGCTTACAATGGCAGAAGCAACCACTGGATGGCTGGCAAAAGATCTCATGCCCCATGCTACCACCCAAAACACTACCCTGGATCTTGAAAAGCAAGTCTATAGGCAACTACAGGCAACTGTAAACAATAGGTAAAACTATGGGGTGGTGAGGTGCTGGAATGGGTTGCCCAGGAGCTTGTGGATGTCCTGTCCCTGGAGATTTTCAAGGCCACAATGGAAGGCACCCTGGGCAACCTGATCAAATACTTGATCTAGCAGTTAGCAAATCTGCCTGTGCTGGGGTTGCTGGAACTTGATGGTTCTTGAGAGCCCTTCTGACCCAAGCCATTCTATGATTCTGTGAAATACTTAATGTTATATACCAACAACATATTCTGGTAATATTAAGTTTAATACAACTTGCTGACTTGCTGAAAAAGAGATAATCAAAAAACTGCAGGAGAAAAAAAATGGTATGAGAATCACTATCTTCACTTCTCTTCCCAGCATTATTACTTTTTTATTATTGCATCTAGATGTACTTGTTAACAAAGGCAAGGTGATGGTAGTTCCTACTGAAAGACATTTTGATAGGTCTGACTATTCCATTTTAAAACATATTGAAAAAGAGGAGATATTCAAGTATGCTCAAAAATGAAGCTTATGAGCACAGATGAATTCTCAAAAGAAGAAAAAAAGTCTGAAAGAGAAATACAATTGTATGTGATACAAATCTACTATATAACAAAGTAGGTTCAAAACTGCTATTATCTCTATTCCATAAAACACAAGCACAAAGCACAAGAGAACATAAAAGCTGGGAAACTTATGAAGAGTTAAGGTATTTTTTCCCACATGCTACATAAAAATAAAAAAATTATATTGGACGAGGTTGTACAGTAAAAAGTCAATGGTAAAAACAAATAGTCAACAATAGAAGGGTTAAAATGCTAAATATACATGTTGACCCATAATTAGTTAATGCCAAAGGAAACTCATAAAGACATTAAGACAAAATGTTAGAATTTAAACAAACATTTGATGATAAGCTGAATTAAAACCCAAATTTTAAAAAGCCACACTATCCATGTAGCTCATCTGTTGGCCTGTGATTTAGAAACTGCTTATTTTCTGCATAAAGTATGCAAAAAGGAATGTTGAATCCCCAAGAGCTGAATGGAACACAATGGGAAAAAGAGATGCACCTCCACTACAGAATCAAGTCTGAACCATATACTCTGTTTAAGAAGAGATTGACATTCCTAATGCCTTACAGGAAACGAAGACAGAACGAGCTGTTTGATGGACAATAAAAGAGGTTCAATTGTAAGACTGCAAAAATCAAAATTTCAATCCTCCAGAACACAAGCAAATTTGATTACAGAACTGCATTTCCTGAACAAGCCTCAAGAAGCAAAACAGTTAAATGTTTAACATTAACCATGATTATCTCCATTATTGCAGCACCATGTTTTTATTTTAAGAAAATAACATGCAGCATTTATGAACAACAGCAATATGAACAGCATTTAGAAATAGTATTTAAAACCAAAGTATATCTAAACATTACATATTTATTTATATAAACATATATAAAAAACATGATACATACAAAACACAGGCAACTCTCCTTCAGGAGTACTGAAGGAGACAAGCAATTTTTGTGTGCTTTTGACACCTTACCTGAACAAGATGGATTAAGGTAGTTAGAATGGCACACCGTAACATATTGTGCTCCTCACTCTGTTTCCAAAGGAGAGGTAAATACTGAACCAAACATCCTACATATGGTCGTATCTGAAATTCAGTACACAAACGTGTTTCTTAACATGTGAAACAAGGTCATTAATTTATCCCCAACATTGTTTCTGATATTTAAGAGCTACTTTTGTCATAGTAAAAAATACATCTGCTTTAATTTACTTTCCTCTTCCTAAAACTGTATTCTTTACTATGCAATTGAGCTGATTTCTGATTGAACAGTGGTTTAAATACACCATCCAATCTATAGCAAACTATTGATAACAATAATGCTTATGTAGAAAACAGGGAACAAACTATAACTTAAGTTGGTAACTGAAGACGATTCCTTTTCATTATGATACACATCTTTATTACAACACAGTTACTGCAATCTCAGGAAAAAAACAATCCTTTTAGATCTAAATGTGGTTGCAGAGTGCCACTGTACAAGAAACTTTTGAACACACCAGGTGTCCACAGTAGGACATTAATCTGAAGCTGTTAAAATATTACATTCACCACCATCATGTTTTTGGAAGAAAAAGGAATTCAGTATAGAACCACATACTCTGAGCTTTACACAAAATATTCATGAAGTCACCTATTATACATTTTTAATATATTTCTATTCACTCAACATCCATAAGCGGAATAATTCACAAGTTGAGTTTTGTTTTCAGTATTCTTCTTTGTTTTCTGAATTAAGCATTTTATGATTCCTATAAACTATGCCTATAACACTATTTTCACGCTCTGATATAATTATATATATATAATTATATATATATATTATATATATATAATATATTGAATATTTCATATTCAATACAATAGCTACAAGAGTAACATCAAAATTTAACTGGTTTTATGTATCTGAATTTTTAAATACAGAAACAATTACATCCTATACACCCAAATCACTTATTCTAAATCCAAGAAGCTTTCAAAAACAGTGAAAAATACGTCTATTCTTGCTTTTTTTCTTTTTGTAAGTGATTCCATATAGATCAAAATTGAGACAAGTATTTGAAAGAAATTATACATAATTTTTACTGGAAATTACAATAAATGAGTCACTACTTCCCACTCATTTTTTCTTCAATAAGTTAATTATCAATGCCAGCTCCAGGGAGAAACACAGAATCACTGGAGTGCTACATCTACCCTGTGATAAAGACAAAAATGGAAAGGAAATCACCAACGCCACTCCCTCTGAAACAACAGCCACCCGCTAGCTCTTCTCACAGTTAGGATGAAATGACAGTATTTCTTTCAAAAGCAATGACTGCAGAATTGCCATCCTTGGAGATTTCCAGAATTCAGCTAGAAACAGTCCTGAATAATCTGACATTAATCATGATGTGAGCAAACACTGGATTACATAACGAGCAGACGCTTGTCCTAACCGAAATTTTTCTGCTATGCTCTACAATAACTTAAATTAGAATTAAGTACTACAGAAGACAAATAGATTAACATTAGACTCGTAAAGACACTCCCTCAACTTGTTTTTCCCACTTCTCCTACAGCTCATACTATGTACAAAGGCAAGGAAATCTGTCATATTCACTTTTCCTATAATCCTCATCTTTATCCGTACCACTGAGAAATTACAAATCGAAATACACTGTCTCTGGGAATGTAAAGCTTTCTGTCCCCCAACATGTCTCCTAATATGCAAAGTTCAATAAAACTATAGATCAGATATAAGACTAGATGATTAGAGTAGAAAATAGAAACTTCTTCAAAATTGCAAGAACTACATTATAATGAGCAGTAGAATTCATTCTGAACTCCAAAAGCTGAGTCCAGGCCAAACAAAGTTTTAAAAGATTAGTAGTAATTGGGGGAAAAAAAAAAAAAAAAAAGCAATATTAGACAAAAGGAATTAAAAATCAGATGATGACTAAGTAAATACTACAGGCACCCACCGTAACAGAAACCAGTCTAGTAACTAGTGACATTTATCTACTAATTTTGTACAAGCTGAAAACTTTTTTAAAAAGTTCTCTGTGGTATTAGTACAAAGGTAATAATGTTTGAAGTCTGGAAAAAAAAATACCTGTACATTGACTCTTTCATTCACACAAGACAAAACATGAAGAACATGCATTTTCGTGTCACATTCTGTTACTTCCTGAAGAAGCTGAAAGAGCAGTGTAAACATGGATTCCAAATACTACAAGAAAAAGAAAAAATAAAGTATTAGATAATAAAAAATGCAACTGATGATGTGAATTGATAGTATTTCAGTGTGCTTACAATACTAAGACATTTATGAACTATCAAAGACAATGATAAAGTGTGCAAAATGCTATTTTTTCAAAACCGCATAATTAACATTCACAGTTTAAAGAAGATAAAGAAATCAGATACACTGTGCAAATATGTAATCACTGTGAACATACATCAGTTTGGTGTTTCAATAAGTGTAACTACAACATCATAAATAAAATTGCATAAGGCTGAAGATCACCTCCGCGGAAGAAACACAGTTTTGATCAGAGCAAAGCTATGGTCATCCAGTTTTGGGGGTCAACAGGTAAAATTCAGATTTTGAACTGGAAAAGACATCTTAAAATATCATTTTTTTTTTTGTGAATCTATACCCTAAATCCTGGAATTGGTTGATTGTTCTAAGAGAATTTCAATTAGTACATAATGCAATGAGAATGCAAAGCTAAATTTAAATTATGAAAATAAATCTTTGCTGTATTTATAGCTAGCATTTCACTGTTTACTTAATGCCAGCCATAATAACCGTAATGAACACCAAAATAAGAGAACAACTAGTCTATGATTTTAAGGCATTATTTTAACAACACATCTATATTTAGTATAGACGTGCAACAGCAGGTTGGAATGTACTGTTTGAAACAGACATACTTGAAAGTAAGTTAGAGTGGAAAGGGGATGTATTCACTAAAGACAGCATTCATACCAACTCAGTATGAAAAACCTTAGCACCTGATAACACAGGACATATATATATATATATATATACACACATATACATATATATATATATATATATACACATATATGTATATACATATATATATATATATATATATGTATACACACACACATATATATTGATATATATCAAATATATATCAATAAAAGCAACAACAGGAAATTCTAATCATCACACAATAGAGAAATTCAGAATTGTCTGACTGAATACTGCACATTAAAAATATTAAGAGCAGCAGTATGAATCTTTACATGTTTTGCCCTATGCAAAGTACAAGTAAATGCATACACATTCAGGCAAATGAAACGGGAAATTACATTGTTTTTCCTTCTTTCCTCCAGAAATCATACAATCACCAAGGTTGGAAAGGACCTCTCAGATCATCAACCATAAATCTACCAGCACATGAGATTACATTCATATAAATGACCTTACCGGTAAGAACTGCTCAGTTCTGAATTCAAAGTCATCTACGGGTACATAGCCATTAAGGAAAGTAATACATGTTACACATAGATACAACACTCCAATAAGCAAGCATTTAATGGATATGTGACAACAACAAAGTCAAAAAAAAAAAAAAAAAAAGGCAGTAAGTTTAAAGCTCACTATTTTTCAGCAACTCTGAATACCTCTGTTAAATGTCTAACCAGCACCTTTGTTAATAAAAGGATATTTAACTTCAGAGTTGTAGCTGTTTCAATACGGACCTGAAAGACAAAAGTCAAGACACATCAACCTTATGTCCATTAAACTTTCTGATTCTCAGCACAGTATCTGAAAACCTGTTGCTTTGATAATTCAATTGTCATGCTTGTTCTACAGCCCTGTAGAAGATTAGTTTACTCTGACACATTTGTTTGTTTTTGTTTCAGGATCCTCAACAGTTCATTTTGCAGCACCCAGAGATACTACCTGGATAAATTGCTCAAGCAGAACCATAGAGGTCAAGAAAAAAATAAACAAAATATCTAGCCTGTGACAAAAACTCATATAAAGCGGAAGGAATTTAACTTGGTATTATCTCATGTCTTGCTGCTACACAAAAAGCAAATAGATAAATTCCACAAGTGGCATGTTCTTTCTTGGTGGATATCTTGGAAAGCTCTTGCTTTGAAGTCACATACTTGACAAGGAAATCCATGCTGTTCTGCTGAAGCTGTATGGAATCAAAGAGCTGCTGGATTGCCAATTAGTAGCAATTAAATAACAAGCTAGCTCTGCTTTTCATTTTTGATTGTTCTTGTGGGATTTCTGGTCTTCTTTGCTGGGTAAACATTGGCAGAGTTTAAAACAAACAAACAGGAATGCAGATTGTTAACTTAACTTTACATGATGGTAAATGGAAACTCCAGTTTTTATTCAACTGGCTTAGCAATCAATGCTGTTTCCTGTATTTGGCCAGCAGAGAACAGCTACATCAATGCTTAAGAAATATTTCTGTTTCGACAGTATAACAGAACAACTTTGTTTTATCTACACAAAGTATCTGCAAGTTAATAAATGACTTCTCACAAGATACTTCACACCTTTGTTTAAAGAAATAAAAACAACACCACAGATTTGCTTCTGACAACAATTTTCCCACAATTATCACCTAGCGAGCATCTTAACATTTGGTTTCATGACTGTTGCCAAAATTCCAGAAATGGGCTCTCCCAGAAGGTAGTGTTATGGAGTTTTACAGAAAGCATGGAATTTACATATCACCACTGTTTAGATAACAGGTGAAAACATCACTTAGTTACACTTACCACTAAGTCTTGGTCTTGAAGCAAATTACGAATTGCCTCATATAACATAGGCCTCAAGTCTGATTTGAATTTTACTGAAATCCACTGTCCAATCAGCCAAATTACTCGTCGGCGTATTGGTTTATATCTCAAAGTAGAAGGGAAAAAAAAAAAAAAAAAGTACTCATTAACTCACACTTGCTGTTCTAAAATAATTTGTTATTAAAAGATTTAGCTTTTTAAGACCAATATTTAACTTGCAGGCATAAAGAGTTAGGCAAGACAAATCCTACCAAAGGGTTTTAAGTAACAATCTATTTTGCTTCATTACTTCAATGTATTTTTCATTTTATACAATTCTGGCTTTGTAAGTCATCAAGACAGCAATTTAAACAACTTACTGATTCTTCTTTACGTTGAATAAATCTAATTTATTAAAAATTCCCATAACTATAAAATAATTGATAAAGCACATCTTCAGAGAGTATGGAAGCTGTCAAAGTAGCATAAATGCAGCACTTCATCAGACTGGAACACAAAGCTAATGAGGAATAACGTTCTATTTTTGCTTGAGATTGACTGAGTGACAGAGAAGCAGGAACAATTTCCTACCAAATGCTGCTGAAGCATGTCTTTCAGATGACATAGCCTTCCTGACACCTGTCCTACTATTTATTTAAGCACCTGTGATAAAACAAGTTTCTCCATTCTTGGAATACTCATGCCTGATACGCAACATCATCAAATTCAGATTGTCGAAAAAAAGTACTCCTTTTTTTCCTGGAAAACAGTCTGGATAGTTTTCTAACCACTATCATTTGAAGAGAAGTTTTAAATAATATTTGACAGCAGTATATAGCTGTCTGCCAATAGCAAGTGTTCTCAACTTTGGTGATACTTGTAGCACAGTCCATACCTCCAATACGCATTCTTTGTAAACACCCACTCCTTGCAGAATCATAGAATAATTCAGATTGGAAAAGATTTAGCTAGTTACTGACTGCTGTGGTCATAGTTGATATCACTATCACTCTCACAACAGCTGGAGATATTCAAAGAAAACAAAACGCAGCAAATCCTCTGGTTACTGCTAGCAGCACCCAGGTTTTCATTCCAAAACTTAAGCTAGCTGGTGATTATCATGATTGCGTAAAATGTGACCATCTGTGGAAGAGCAGATCATACCCTCTAATCTCTTTTATCTGAACTGCTCATCTATTCCTGAAGTTGCCATTAAAGCAGTACTTCTAACATGACCCCTTTTCATTACCTTAGAATCATAAAATCCTTAGAGTTGGAAGGGACCTCTGAAGGCCATCTAGTCCAACTCCCCTGAAATGATCAGGGACACCACAGCTCAGTCAGGTCGCCCAGGGCCTGATCCAGCCTCACCTTGAAAGTCTGCAGGGACAGGGCATCAACCACCTCAATGGGCAACCTGTTCCAGTGCCTTGACACATTCACCGTAAAAGAATTTTTCCTTATATCTAACTTGAATCTATTGTCCTTGGGTTTCAAAAAATTTTTGCGCTGCACACACTGCATGTGTTGCTCAAGCCTTAGCAGTGCTGCTCTCACCATGCATTCACTGAGCAGCTGCAAAACCCCAGGGTAAGAACTGCCTTGGTAGTCTCCAGTTACAATAGCAATAGAAGCTGTTCATACAAGCAAGGCTTTCAAGTCACAGACTGACATCTACTGCAAGCTCCTGTCCCCATAGGTATTTCACCCTGAGCTATCACAAATGCCACCCAAACAGTATGATGAGTGATGAGGTGTCTTTCCTACTATAAATATAACTAAATCAGCCATTGAGGATTTCTGCCAGTTTTCACTTACGCTAGGGAATATGGGTAGATGCCATAAATATGCCAAAGCCAGCATGAGCTACAAATACAATTGGCAGCTTTATTCAGAGATAAGTGCTGCTAGAGCACAGCAGCAAAGGATTAAGCATATGTACATTATCTGAATTTTCTCCTGTTCTTCTGACATTCAGCCGAAGCGCTATAGCGCTTGACCACTGGTGGGCAGCAGAATGAAGCTGCAATCGTGTTTTATGAAGTAAGACTAATGAGAAAAAAAGGAAAATACTAGGAGACACCAAGTAAACAACTGTGGTAATTACTCTACAACTCTAAATCAAGTTTATACAGCCAAATGTAAGTAAATAGAAAAAAAAGTGTACTGTAATGGCAAGTATTTTAATTTTCTTGAGTTTAGCAGCATCTTTCACTGCACATGAAATTCATCTGTGTTTGCCAAGAATATGCTTAGAATTGCCATTAAAAAATAAAAAAGTCAACTAGTAACTCTTATTCCTTGCAGAAAATGACTTAAAATTTGTAGTAGTTCCTGTAGGCATTAGCATATAAATTAGTTCAATATTTCATTTTATCACACATAACAGTTATCTGAATTTTCAAATACAGAAGATAAATTGAAAGGTTTTCAAAGGACATTAGGGTCACTTTCAATGACTAATGAAAAAAATGAAACCTAATTAATCAGAGTCAAAGGGTGATTTGGAACCCACCTGATAAGACCACGTGTAATAGCATTTACTGTGCTACCTGGCAGAAGGGTGACAGCTTGAGGAATAGGGAGGAACACTTCTAAACAGTTGTTGAGACAGACAGTGATGTCTTTCTATCTCTGCTCTGAGATGCCAAAATTATCTTTCAAAATACCATAAGATAGATACTAAAGGAAAGAGGTACTCATACGAAGGTCATCCAGTTGAAGAGGAATTTGGTAGGAAGCAAAAGCCCTAGCAGACGGTCTATATAGTACACTTTACATAGAATCAGCTTTAATTATTCACACATCGAACACAAATCTGCCCTCACTTCCCTATTTTATTTCTGGCAGAATGAACCAAAGAGTGCTACAGATGGCTTATGCTTGAAGAGAACAGAGAGCAACAAAAGAACAAATTGCTACCTTAGCTAAGATATTCACAGAAAAATCACTTCCACAGACTTCAGTGAGACCTGGCTGCTTAAAAGGCTATGGAAACTCAGGAGGCCTAAGTAAGTACTTTTAGAAAAGCAAAATCTGATTGTTCTGAGAAAGCTTAATCAAGTTAAATAGCTGAAAGCGGAAGGCTTATAATATCTTAATAGAACATGGAAAGTGGACCTGATAACAGCTTAAATATTATCAACAAAAGGCAAGCTTCATAATCACATCAGTGGCTGTTTACCTACTCATATTTCATACTATGGTCATTTAACAAGTACGTTTCAATACCGATCATTTTTCATGTCTACAATAATGAGACATTGTATCTTACCGAATTATATCGAGAATCCATGTTTAAATGAGGAATACATAACAGTTCAAAATATTTACCTGTTATGAGAAACCTGAAGTTCTGCTAGCAGTTGATTTTTAAACCACTGATCGAAATCCACACTATCAAATAGTTCATAAGCAGCCAGTCCAACCGCATTATACACTGGAGAAAATCAATAGTTATGCTTATTGTTTGCTCAAATGCTTCATTTTTCATTATAAATAATGAGGCAAATTAAAAAAAAAAAAAAAGATAATCTGTCTGAAAAAATGAAAATAAAACTAATGAATATACTCACAAGAACACTATCAAGAACATGGATGTTTTAGCAAAAGGCATGACAGAAGAAAACTTACAGACTGCTGAAAGCAGTTAAAAGCTGTACGGACAATGAAGAATTCATTCTATAAAGAATGGTTCTGTTACAGCCCTCGGACAATTCTTTTGACATAAAATACTTCAATTTCTAAAATGGATAGAACATCTTCATGAACATGTTGCAGTTCACGTAACTCGTATCATTACTTCTATTACATGAATAGATCTTCATATAATCTTTAAGAAGTCAAGCACATACACAACAGCAGCTCTGTTCCTTCAAAGGTAAAGCAAAATTTAATTTACCAGCATCTTTAATCAGTATAGCACTGGTATCTTCCAAGTTGGTAGTTCCTACAAGACAAATAGTTAAAGAAAAAGGTATAACTAAAACAATGCCAGAAAACTGTTTAAGAGTTTATAATTGAACTAGATATGCTGTAAATTAAGACAGCTTCACTATTTTTAGTTACAATTCAGTATTTCAGTTTTGACGTCTTTTTCAGTGAATGCACTGAAATAAAATCTGTTTTCATACTGTACTTCTGACTCATTTTCTCAGAGCTGATCAATTTTAATAGCAACAAAAAGTCAGAAGGTTGTATTTTATGAGCAGACTCAAAATCCACAAACAAGAAAAGACTGTGTGTACCATGTGGTACTACTGCCAGCTGTCATTACCTGGACTTAGCTCCCAAATACTATATACGCATGAGGACATGTTCGTAGTAAAGTAAACATAAGTAAACATTTTCCAAAGTCTTGAGAATTAATATGTTCTAAATAGCATATAGTACTTTAGGTCTCAAATAAAAAATATTGGGAAATATTCTACTCCTAGGGGTTACTCCTAGGGGCAACAGGAGCAAGAAATGCATGCATGAGTACATCTCTTAGCGTAAAAGCAGCATCTTTAATTCTTGGAAAACAAATTAACTGCCAAACCTTTTGTAATGAGCCTTATACTATTTTCAGCATAGCAAATCATCCAGAAACTTATAGACATAAGATACGTAAGAAGAGATTCTGGATGTGAAGTCAGAAATTCTTATTTTCTGAGTGTGATTTCTATTTAATAGTAGGTACTGATCCACTCCGTAAAGTTCAAACGCAAAACAATATAATAAACCAAGTACAGTGCAACCTTACAAAACCTAGTCCAAAATGATTGGAGAAAAAGTGATAGACTGATAATCTCCCATGGCCACTATAAATGGTATTAAAAAAAAAAACAAACTTGAATCTTTTCTCAGCATATGAAGACTTCAGATTTTGTATAAAAAAAGGCTGAGCATTTAGAGTAAGTTCTTCAGAACTAGAAAGTATTCTTGACTCTCCAAAAACAAGCATAATTTGAGCTTTCATTTTAAAAGGCTTATTTTTCCCTAACTTCTGCATAAACACAGCAGAACTAACACAAACACAAAATAACATAAAGCCCTGCAAGATCGAAAAGTTCCCTGCTAAAAACAACTTTCATTAAACTTGTTGATTGACCATTCTCAAGAAAATCTGAAAGCTCACAGCAATAGAAATGCTCCAAATTTTGTCAGCCATCTAGAATTACCTCTACCTAACCTGCATTTTCCTTACACCAAGTTTAGCAATCTTAAAATACTAACATGCTTTCAAAAATACCACATGAATGCACTCACATTCACTCACCACATCCGATATCAGAAGGTAAAATTGTTTCATACAAACATTTCACAGAAATTTCAGTTCATAAACTGTTTATAAAAGGCAGAGAATGCTACATTTTTTGTTCCTGTATGTTTTAAACAACTTACCTTGCAGACTGTGAACCATTTCTAAAAGTACAGGAGTAAGAGTCTGATTATATTCATGGAAAATATCAATAAAAAGAACTTCCGTACATGGCTGAAAAATTGAAAGAATCTGTTTCAGAATCAAATAAGGGCAATTAAAATGTATTTTAGGCTAAATTTCACATGTCCCAAATATCTTACACCACAGCCCCTAATTTAAAATGTAATATACCATTTCATATTATATAGTATATAAGATTTTGATGAAAGTGTCTATATTAGCAAGCTCTGTAGTACAAGAGTGGATTGGTGGAGTGAAACAGCAAGAATTGAGAAGCCAGCAACTGTAAATATTTCAGTTTTTCACTATTTTTTTTTTTGTTTTTAAATTATTTCTGGTCCAATCAATTGATATGATTGAATACTTGCATTTTGGAAGACACTAGATGTGCAGGGTTGTTTTTTCTAGTTTTAATCTGAAAGTATCCCAGCAAATAAGCTGAGTTCTCTTTGCAAAGCAAAGCATAGCATAGATAACAGAGATTTACTCCAAAAGCACGCTAGAATCTGAACTAAAAGGTACAGATGCATCTGAAATATTCTTCATTCATCACATCTGACAAAGACAGTTTAAACAAGAGAAAACTTTTACTGGATTTAATAACCACCACATAGTACACAATGCAAATGCTGAAGCAAATTCCATGCTGAAACATGGGAAAAAAGCTTCCAGTACATTTTAGAATGTTTCAATACTGGTAAACACACGAAGTTAAATTTATACTAATTCAAATGAAATTTTAATTTTTTTTTTTAAGTGTAAGCTGATCTGTCCACCAAGTATCATCTCTCTTAGGTAAAAGTGCACTCACAGATGTCAAATGCTTTATTTCAAATTGAAACACTCACTCTGAGACTGTACTTCCAAGAGTCTCCTCCTGTCTCTTCTACAGCTATTATTTCACAAAGAAAAGAAGAAAGCGTTATTTCAATTCAATTGTGGTTCAATTAAACTTTAGTATTTAGATATGCAAATGTATAATATGTCACAGACAACTGAGAAATCTCATATTATGGAAACATTATGGATGAAGCATTTGTTTATGTAAGACAGTAAAAAAAAAAAAAAAAAAAAAAACAAAAAACAAAAAAACCCCAAAAACTAACAACTATTATAGGAGGTAATTTCTAGAAGCAATGTGCATATGAAACTCTTACACCAGTATCCAAATAAACTACAGCCAACTACACAACATATTTCTTACTGAAGCCTTCTGGGTCTTCTTCCCACATTGTCAATTCTTCCTCTGTCAGCAGAAAATAGTGAGTGACTAGTCTCCTACATATCTCCATTAGTGTTGGATATGTGAAAAACGCTGTCTTTATCTTATGTGCTTCAAGAGTTTCAGGACTGCTATCTGAAATGAAATGTATAAAACTCCAGATTACAGTTAAATGGCTTACTGATCAAACAGTACTAGAAAGAAAATAACAGATAAGAAATTCTCATTTAAAAAAAAAGGCTATTTTCACGGCAGATCTTCATTAACAGGTTTTTGATTTGGTTTTCTTTTATAGCAAGTTAAACTCCTAAATTCATTTAAGAGTTCTCAAGCAGAACTATCAGACTGAATTGTGTTGCAACGCTTTTCAGCTACTACTTCTATGATAAACAGTTTTGCTGTTGCTCTCATATTATTCTTTTACATATAGCATTGCTGAAGAAATCAATTAAGACACACAGATTTCAAATAGTTTCATTTATAGCTATTTAGAAAGCATATCCAAATATAACCTTAAAAATCTAGAGTGGTGTTTTTTGGGTATTTTGTGCTTTTTTTTTTTTCTTTTTAGTGCGTATTTTTTGGTAAGGAGTTAACTCTGCTTATAAGAAGTAGCAATAAATACAAATATTGCATGCTGCACAGCCAACACAGTTACAGAAAGTAGCAATAAAAATACTGCTTACTATACAACCAGCATATACACTATATGTCAGTCAGAACTTAAGAAAAACGATTTTCCTGTATTGCATTTTTTTTTTTTTAAATCATAGAATTGTCAAAATGTCAAGTGCTACAGCTTTTATTAGAATATACTATGTTCTTCATGCCTCAAGTGACTACACCTCTATTTCAAAAATTCAAATGCAACTTTGATTATTAATAGAAATTTCTACTTGCAAAAACTGGATTTTAGAACACTTCTGTGAATCATGGAATAATACTGAAGTACACGAGTAGTTAAATACATCAACATTTTGAAGGACTTTAGATGTTTGGCATGTATAGTCCTTCTGACAATACAACACTCATGAAACCTCCTTCTACAACTGGAAAGAGAATGCTAAATGCTTTTTAATTTTGGGCAAGTGTCAAACTACTATGGAATTTTTAAAAAATAAGAATATTGTTCAATGCTAAAGAGAACTATTTTTCATTATCCGTTTACAGAGGTATGTATGTAAGGTGCAACAGTCCTACAGAAATAGAAAATAAACTTTTGTTTTCCATTGTATCCCTTAAATTTAATGTTTTGTTGTATTTCAGTGTTTCAGTATTTGGTCTTGCAATTAACTAATAATTTCATTAAACTTTTCTCAAGTTAAAGATGCATTAAACTATTTGATGAAAATTGCCAAATTCCATGCCTTTACACTTTTAAAAATGAGTTCCATAAAAACTAAGACAATTAAAGGAAAGACATTAGCATTCCTCATAATTTGAAATGACTTCTGCAAGTCAATGCCCATATACTTTTAACTATCAAAATAAGAATTACCAATACAGAGACAGAAGCACTAACTACTAAGTATTGAAGCATCATGTATTTCAAAAGAATGCCTTGAAGGAAATTAAGAGCTGGCAACTACCAGCAAAATATTCAAGATAAAAAATGGTTTTAGCAAATAGCAGCAGTACCTTCAATATATTTGGATGGCTTGTAAGCATAGTTTTTTACAATCATCTTGATGAGATTCATGCATTGTACAATAAAGCGCTCAAATACAACTCCTTCACCAGCCTCTGTGAAAACATAGCTCACAGCAAACTCCAATGACCTCTGAATTAAAGGTGTAAATGAAAAAGGATGTTGATCCAGGAAGTCCAAAAGCTGAAATTAAGCAAGTAGAGGAGAAAAAAGATAAATCAAATGACTTTTTTGCAGGTTCCATAATAAATGCCTTCATACATTATCAAAAAACAAGGTGGGTTTTTCTCGCTCATTTGTATGAAGTTATAGAAAATCTAAATTAGGTACAGATCAGTATTTACAGTTAATGAAGAGTTAATTTCTCTATTAAGTTCTTGATTCATATTCGAGATGATCATTTTGTTTAAGAAAAACAATACTTGTTATCAACTAGCCCAGCTTGCGAGCAACACGGTTTATAAAACATACCTGACACATTTAAAACCCATTCATTAAATACAACAGATTCAAGACTGGCAGATACATTTCTGAAAAAAAATAAAGAGGAGGGTACTTCATAACAAAGAATTTGCAGTACCCTGCCTTTCTTTAAGAGATCTGTGACCTACTGGTTTTAAGAAACAGACATAACTGGAAAGAGACTGCTACTACTGAAATGGTTATTCAGCAACCAGAAAATTTACTTACCACTTTAGTGAACAGAATTATAGTCTTCTCTAGACGATCTCTGCATACATTTCCTGTCCGTATATTTCTACCTGATAAATCAGATATTTAACACAATCATTTTTTCAGGCTCATTTATTTCTGGGTAACTACATTTCAAGACATTAATAATGGAGAACAACTTGTTTTATTTGTAGTTCAGGGATTATAGAAGCCAGAGAGAAGTCTATAGCAGAATAAGCTCAAAGTTATAAACAGAATGTTATGAGTATGAAAAGAGTTATTTAATCATTCCTCAGTAGCAGAGAAATTCACTGTAACTGATCTGAACAAAACGTAGTTCACAGTAAAAGCTCAAAGACAAAATAAAACACAAGCAAAATGCTAGTACAGACAAGGAGTAAAAAAAAAAACATACAAAAGATTAAAATGTCCCCGTACAAAGAATATACTACATCCTTATTAGTTTTGCCCATATACACAGAAGACACAGCTTTTATAAAAAATAGAAAAGAGCTATACGGAGGGCACACAAGCAAAAAAAGGAGATATAATAAACTCTAATTTAATTTAGATAGTTCTGCTTGCTTTTGTAAGGCAGCTTACTGATAAGAAAGTGGAAATAATAAACTTCAGTTTACTCTGAACACTTGAATACTCTACGATTTAAGGAACTATGAAAATTATCAAGTTTCAGATGGGATGGTCTTAAAGTCACTTAATACTTGGAGACTAGCCAAAAATCAAAGGGCCGGAAAGAATATGACCATCGTACAGCAGAAGAAGCAAATAGCTGAATGCAGAAGCATTTGTATTTTAGAAGAGCGAACAGAAATTTTACTCCGGCATCAAACACAGCGGCAGTTTCCATAAGCTTTCCTAGAAGCAAAGCTCAGAATTCAGACCAGCGCCTCTTGTCTAAGTACAGGCTCCTGAGCTAAGTACTTTCATTTGAATAAAAGAACCTATTTCTATTCAATCTCTGAAATAAATTTGCTGAATCCTGAAAGAATGCCCTAACAAGTTTCACATGAATTAAAAGCTTACACTGGACAAATGGTGCTGAATGCTGCTAGCTTAAACCACTACTGCATGCATCTGGTAATTTCCTTACAGAAGTAACACTAGCCAGCTATGCTCATGCTTCTGTCGACTGTGTTAACTTGTGGTTGTCTGCTCTGTCACGTATAAAATGCACATAGCTAAATGTGGTCTTTATTTCCCATCCGCTAATTGCGAAAATACATGGCAGAGTCCAGGAAATATGAAGAGCATAAAACTCTCCCAAACAACAAGAGAATTGAAGATTACCTGAATTTTAGTAGCATCTATGCATTTTAACATTTCTATCTTGTCATTCCATCACTTACAATAGATTTTTTTTTTTCTCTCCAAAATAGGCATTATAACAGGTACAGTTTTTGGTGGAACAAAATTTATACTGACATCTTTCCGGTGCCATTTCAAAACCATTTAAAGTATTAGTTCAGCAGTTACAAAAATATGTTTTTGATATAACTGCACTATTCCTATATCCAAATTCCAGTATTTAACTAACAGAGGCACAAGCATTAAGACACTTACTACACTCCAGAAACTGTTTTAGCCGTTCGAACAGTGCATGTAGAAAACCCTGAAAAATATAAAAGTGTATGATTAAAGATTAAGCTTATTTTGTAGTACAAAGTGAGAAGAAAGTTACTAAAACTGAAGTCAGTTCAGACCTGTTACTAGCTCAGACATCTCCTGATCATTTTTAATTAAGTAATTAATTACAGTGGACAAGTAATTTCCCCATGAAACACATAATTAGGTAGCTATCAAACTGCATCTAAACTGACCTTGCTAGTACCACATAAGCAGCAAACATGCGTATGCAAAAATATAGACATATGCTTTACAATCTTTCCTCTTGAACACAGCATCTAATTGGATGCATACAAATGCGCCTCAACTCCTGAGTGCTTTTCAGCAGTGGACAGGGTAAGGAAAAAGTTTGGGTTTCTTCTCTCTCTCTCTTTTTTTTTTTTTTTTTTTTTTTTTCCTTCCCCTTTCCATAGATGGGCTGCATACCACAAGCGTTCATCTTGTAAGCAGAAAATACCAATCATGGACAAATATGACATTACATTCATCATTAAGTGAGGACATTCTTCAAAACAGACATGCCCAACCCATGGGCCAACACAGCCTGGCCCAGCCGGCACTGCAGCCCACCCTACCCCACACCAGTTCCTCCCACTGACTGGCCCAGTCCCAGGCACATACCCACACTGCCCCCCAGCAGCCAAACAGCAGCATGTAATGAGTGCTGTCTAAGCTGCAGCCAGAACATGGGCAGGGCGCAGCACAGTGCTAGCTCGAGTTACAGCAAATCAATGTGTGCGTTTCGATTCATTGGCTGAACACAGTCCTGTGAACAGCAAAAAAAAAAAAAAAACGCAGCTGCATTTTCTGTTTTGATAAAGGAATTTAAAGGAACAGATTTCAAGAGCGTAAAAAAAAAAGATAATAATATCTTTTTTTGGCAATTTGCAACTCTGTTTTCAGGCAAATATATGTAAATATACAAACTGGGTATTTTCAAACGGAGCGTACAAGGTTGCAGCCAGACATTCAACTTAAAAATCTGACTGTCTCTCTCTACTTTTATAAGCCCACTCTTACAGGAGAAAAAAATAAAAACATTCCTCTTTCTACAGTCAGCCTTATTCATATCATTGCTTTTTGGCAGCACATTCACCGGTGAACAACCGTTTTCAAGGCTGAAGTACAGGAGTAACATTTTACCCAAAATCTCTGACAGATAGCTTGAGAGCTCACTAAGAAGTGCAGCCACTGCCATCAAACCAGGGACTGATGCGTTCATTTCACAAAAACAAGGCCACGTGTCCCACGTGTGCACTTCTGGGTTTTTGTTGTGCATTTTTTGTTTTCATAAAAAAGTTTTAAAGATTAAGATAAGTTTTGTTACTAATACACATGACTGATATAATATTTTATGATGGCTGCTCCGAAAGTAATGCCTGCTATTTTGATATACTGGCCCAAGGTATCGAAGGTGGATGCTGGTGGTATGACAGTTGAGGATGAACCTTCCTGTCAATATTTCATTATAATGTGAAGCCATGAAATAGATGGCAGCAGAAGGGCAGTCCGACAAAATGGTGTCTGATGTGTAAGCGTAAGAAAGAAAGAGAAGTGTATCACTGGATTCCATCATGTGGAAAAAATGGCACCCACTGACATTCACTGACACTGAACATTGATTGAGACTAACTGCACAGTGGACGTGAGCACAGTGAGGCACTGTGTGGTGTGTTTCAGCAGCAGCAGCAACAGCGGGTCACCTCCACTGCTGCAGACTGTTACAAGTACACCATGTAAGCTCTTGTTCATCACAGCAAAAAATACACAGCTGATAGATGACAAGATTGAAAACTAATGTTTTACAGCTGAGATTTTGCTCTACCAAATAGTGTTACTATATTCAATCTGTTGTAGTTTCCATGGAAATAAATAGGAGGCATTACTTTCAGAGCAAACTTGGTGTTATGCACCCCAAGACAATTTCTGTTTGCTCAGCACAGCCCAGGCAGCCAAAAGGTTACACAGGCATGCATAAAACAACCTTTAAATGTGCTCTAAAAGGTGAAACAATAACTGAAGATTTCTAATGTAAGTATAGAAACAGTTGAATGCTCCTTACCATCACCTCTACACTTCGATGAGGTTCTACAAATCCATGGACTGTTAGTTTACGAAGCACTAGAGAAAAAGAAATTACTGGGTAGATATTTCTCAGCCCTTGCTCCAAGAGATTTCATAACATGCCTAGTTGCTGTGTGTTTCTTCCAATTCTCCAAATAAAAGATCAATTTTGGGTTTTCAGATGGTCCTACTATACATACCATGATGATAATCTTACTGAATTATTTTAAAATTCAATATATGACATGAAAACTAATTAAGAAAACACTATGTTACTGAATCATCGAGAAGAATTCTGCAGAAGTTTTACATATTCACCCATTAAGGAGCTGGTTTTACAAAAGGAGTAAGTCAGATATGGCCCACAAATCACCTTATTAATTTTTTCAGGCTTTTTACTGCCAGAAACCCAAAGCAGCCCTATGCCACAACTTCTGAAATGTCTGAAAACTGTTATCAACCACACTGCAGGTATGCACACAAATATTTTATTTCCTCAGTGTGACAAAGTACAGTACAAACACATTCATTTCACTGATAAATTCTTGAGCATCAGTCTAAACTGATCTAAAAATCTAAACTGACTGATATGGCTATATCTCTTCACTGATCATAAGATGAACTGAACACAAACTTATTGATCAGCTTCCTCAGTTATGTGCTTAAAATAAGACAGACAGATGCAAACCTGCATTATAACACACACAAAAATGCTTCTTGTCATGCCCCCCTCTTTCTCATCTCTTAAACATTGACTTCTTCCCACAAGTATATCAGAACAGTGCATATAGAGGAACAAAGGTACTTTATTCTTTTTCCAATGCACCATCTTCACCCTGCCTTGCTAAAGGCATGCCAAAAGAGGCCTGTTTACTCAATAGGCATGGATTTGTGACATATTGTTAAGACCCTTTACCAGAGAAGTCTTGATCATTTGAAGCGAATTGTATCATAACATATTTAATATAATTTGATATTATTACCTTTCAACGACAACAAGGTTCTTTCTAATGAATTTGAGGCAGCAGCTTCGTTCCCTGTGCAAGCCTGTTGTAGGAAAGTATCTGTATGATGATTCCACAAGGAACATGCAAAGCTATAGATTCCAGATGCAAGCTGAAAAAGAAAGATCAACAATGTATGTAATTTTCCAAATCTACCTACTATGATAAATTTGTAAATTTTAAAGGCCAGTTTAGGCTTAAATTATTACTCTACCTTCTTGTATAATATGGACAACAGCATCTCACTCACTGCTTTGCTGTACCGAGTTGTACAGAAGATGTTTTCCAAACTTCTTGTTTGGAAAAAACTTCTTGTCTTATCTCAAATATATTATGACAGATTCAGCTGCTTCCCAGGCTACCTGTTCCGTGACTCTACCACTTTAAAGGCAACTATATAATCCCCCTTTCTTAATTGCTTTTCACTGATTCTAGCTATAGAATAGGCTTCAAAAGCTCAAATCTCTCCTGATTGCCTCCTCTCACTAGAATTAAACAATTTGTCTCACGGCATCACTAACATATGAATCAGCTTACTCTGGGAATACAGGTAGGACTGACATGTATGTTATCTAATCAAGTTGTACTGAATGATGCCTCCACAAACTAATTTCTATGATAGCTCTGAACTCTGACTTCTACTCACACAATTTAAAATATAGCATGACTGACAGTATTTAAAACAATAACTGCTTTATTAACAATAGCTGGGGAAAGAGAATCACAAATACCTGCACTAACCGATTAGGAGGACCCATCACATTTTTTTACATTTGAAATCATTTAAATATCTATTAGATATTGCAATAAAGCAAATTATAAAGATCTAGTCACAGGGCTAGACTGCCTTAAATTTACTTAGTCAATAAAGTAGGAAAAGATTGATGGTGGTAGTAATGAAAGAAGAACAACCATCAAGTATTATCATACGTGAAAACTGCTCAAGATGAAAAGTAATGGTAAAATCAAAGATGGAAGACTTGTTCAGTGTTAAATCTCATAGGCTGCCAATGACCATGAGGATTTGTATTGAAGTTTCCTATTCTGGACCATACTTCAAATAGTTGTCAACCTCTAAAGCATCAAAGAAGTAAGACAGAAGTTGTGCAGAACTTTGCACTTCCATGATTTAAAAAAAAAAAAAAAAGTAATTTCTGGAAAACATAGGAGTATCTGGTATCAAATTTACTTCCTGTTAGTTCATTCAAATATCTTCCATCAAGCTGCAGTTTCTACAATTTTTTTGTTTTGCTTTTTTTCAAAGAATCATGATAGCAGGTAGAAAATATAAATATTTTTCAAGCAAAAAAATTAAATCGTAGGGAATGATATTGCTAATGTGTCTTCATGGAAATAATACTGCCTCTTCTACTACTTCAGCTCTTCATGTTTTACTGTTCCATACTGTTCTCAAAATACAAAAGATCAGATGTGGCAAACACTACATGTTACGTTCATTGAAGACTGCTTTCCAGAAATCAAAAAAAATTGTTGCATAGAAGAAAACAATCATATGAGTTTGTTCAATAGCTGAAACCATCAAAGAGGATACGATCACAAATACAAGAGCTCTATTAACATCATCCTTACTGCTCCTTTAATTCCGAAGTTCAAGGAGTTCAAGAAATTTGAAACAGAAAATAAAATATGAGTGAAGAATTGTCAAAAATACCCAAGCTAGCTGTACTAGGAGATAGTCTTTGAAAGCCTGCTCCTTTCCTATGACAAAAAAAAAACCACCACAACGAAACAGTAAGTGAAATGTGACAATTTGTTATTTTTCTTTAAAAGTGCAGAGAAATATTAGAAAGGTAAAATGTCCCCTCAAGATTATGAATATTTAAAAGTAAGAATTAGGATGAAAAACACTGTTCTCTTTCTACTACACATATTCTGAAGTGCAGTCACCAAAAAATTGGAAAAATGCTTAAAAGCTCTGTTATTTGTCATGAGAAAAGCTCCACTGTCCAAGAGAAGTCAAATGCCACTTAAGAGATGTGAATTCCCTTTACCAGGAGACAGAAGAAGCAAACCTCAAAGTCTGCTGTTTCTAAAATAAATTAAAAAAAACCTTATATGTCAATAATATCATAGCATCACATGCTTAAAAAATTTTCTTTTTCCACTTGACGTTCAAAAAGCTGTGGATATATACAGTTCAGATTAAGGTGTTTTTGGTATTTTTTCCTCCATTGTGTACAACACAGTGAAACTGATGTTTAATTTGCTACATCTAGTTAATTACATCACATCACTGGCTAACTCCAGATTGGACTGCAAATACAGCCAAAGACAAATTTGCATTCTGAACAGCAAACTCTCACAATGGAAAATGCAAACTCCATGAGGCAAAATTTGGTGTTTTCATTCAAATCCTATTTTCCAATTAACCTGGAAAAAGAAGTTGATCTGATGAAAGCCAAACCATCACAAACACATTTCAACGGACAATAAAGGAAAAAATACTGTGGTAACGGAGTCTAAAATCCAGCATTTTTTAAATACTATTGAGATACATATCCAGGACACTCTTCCAAAAACAGTGCTAGTTTATATATTGTAAGATCTGCTTTACAATATGTTAACAAACACCTAATGTACACAGATTGTACTGCAGATTAAACTCTGCTTCTCAATACAAAATGTTATAAAAACACTCAAATCAGATAAAAAATTGAATAAAAGTTTGGAATACATTTGTTTCACATAGAAATTGACTTTCAAGCACTTCACATTGTACATATGCCCAAAGTAAGCACATTTCTGTTTCAAGGGCAGATGTAAAAGCCTACGTAACTGCCATTATTTCATTTTCAGCTAACCAGAGGGACGTGACAAGCATATAAGACAAGTTGTTTGCTTATGCTGTGCAATACTGTATCACGTTACTTACATCATAGAAAAGTTTCCTGTCTGCAGCAAGTCGCTTGGATGCCAAGGTCTTCGTAACATGATAAAATGTAAGTAATGCTCTGTGCTGTCGAAGATCATCTTGGACTTTCACAGATTCTAGAAGTGTGGGTATAAGTTCTGGCCATTGCCTTGGGCAGTCCACCCTGGCAACTTTAGCAATCAGTACAGAGATCTGAGTTGCTATCTGAAAACAAACAAACAAACAAACAAAAAAAAAAAAAAAAAAACACAAAAACCAATCAAAACAATACACAGGTACCATAAAGTCTAAAATCATTCAGGAGACAAACACTGCAGAATTTAACAGCCAAATAAAACTTGAATTTATAAAAAGCTAGTACGGACTTATCAAGTTTTTGCATTTTTTTTTTTTCCTGAAGCTATTTTAAAGTAAAGTTTTAAAGCACAGAAAAACAATTTCTTTAACTTTCTGATTAAATATTAAGTAAAATGCTAAACTGGCAATAACATTTAAATTTTGCATAAAGATTATAAAGAGATCAAAGTTCTTTAGGAACTAGCTTAAAATATTAGCTAATAATTCTTCCCAGAATCTCATGTTTATATAAGCAAGAATCCATTAGCAGAAGGCAGGCTGATTCATCTAGCGTACGAATACTTAGAGCTAACGTTAATGGCCCAAAACTCAACAACAACTCCTTATTCTAATCAAAACAGTAGCTTAGTCACTTTAAATTATATATGACTAGACAGTATCCTACTAAATCTTTATTATGTTTACGTAAGTTCACTTAAGCTGTGATTAGACACAGGGCAGCAATACTGCTTAGGTGGGTCTATGTGTCAGCATTCTCAACTGTTCATTCCTGTTACACCACTGCCACCACCCTCCCTAGTGCTGTTATACTGAGAAACAGATCAGTGTACGACCACATCTGAAAAAAGAAAGTCACTGAGGAGAGGGAGTGGAGAAAGTCATTTTTGGGTGAAATAATTCCCTGAATATCCCACATATCTGCATAAACAGCAAACGGTAACAAAGTGTCACTGCAACCAGCAACAGAACAAAAACCGAAACTAAGGAACAACAACAAAAGATGAATTATGATATATATTATGAGACCGGATCTCACTTCAACATGAAGATGTGTATGACATGCAACATATAAATTAAAACTTGTAAATTTTATTATTATTTTTAAATATTTTGTAAAGAAAGAAACCAATTCAAGTATAAATCAGTTTCTCATTACTGACCTGATTCACTGGTTCATTAAAGTTGGCAATAAGTCCAGCACGCAATGTTGTTTTTTCTTCTTCAGAAAGAGCACTGTCAGGATACATTTATTAGAATATAATTTTATTTCCAAAAAAACTCAATAATCCTTATTTAGAGTTGTCACTACTGTTGGACAATTACTGCAATCTGTGCATTGTAGTGTCTGGGTGAAGATCATCAAACCAAAATATATATTTCAAGAAAATGAAAATATTTCAAGAAAATCAAACGTAAATTATGAAGAGGTCATCCCTTGTTTTTCAACTATCTCAAGGTATTTGAAGAAAAAGTGAAACGCTCAAGTATTGCAAGGTCTTTTGGCATCAGGTTTTACTGTAACTTACATAAACCCAATTGGTAAAAGAGCAAGTTCACATACAGAGTAAGATGCAGCTATATTGAGACAAGAAAAACTATACAAAGTAAAAACTGACTCTAATTAAGGAGTTAGTGTACAGTAATTACTGTAACAATTGTGACTCGAGCACTTTCATTTACTCACAGAAGAAAAATTTCCACTGTGCCTGTATTTTTGTTGTTGTGTTTGTAAATACACAAAAGCAGCATAAAATTTCCAGATACACAGGCATAATCTGAATGGTTCCCACAACATGAAAGGTAATAATAATGTACCTAAGAAATCTAATCTCAATTGATAACACATGCAAATTTCAGTGATTGTAAAGATATGTCACTTTGAAGAACAGCAAACAAAGAAAGTGTTTCAATTGTTCAACTTTATGATTTCCTTTATTTTGTGAGTTTATGAGAGCCTTTGCCTGAACTGTCTTTTCTGTCAAGCATACTAAATGGACATTTCAGAACCAGTAAATCTACAATTCATTGCTACAGGTAAAAATATTGTAAGTTAGCTTTGGCATTTACAAGCAAAGCAAAAGAAGAAATTCCTTTAATAGAGAAGTTTATGATAAACAAAGTGGACAGAAAGCTAAAGAATTTAAGAAATTAATTAGGATCCAAGAGGTATAGTGTGTTTTTATGTGACATACATACACAAGTCTCAAACCACGCACAGGAGTGCCAAAGAATTTACCATCCAGATAGTCCAACACTGACATCTGCTGGACACTAGAACTCCAGCTCCTTATTTATGCACTGCAGAGTTCATAGACATAACCACAGGAATCAGCCTATTTTCCTTTAATAAACTGCAATAAATACCTACAACTCCAGACAAACTAGAAGTTATGAAGAGTGCTTATCACTCAATACGTTATCTTACCTCTGGGCTGAATTACACCAGAGGAAAAATTGCTAAGTCTCCAAGACTTGAAGTTGTAGTCTTCCACAATTTGGAGTTTTGAAGCTTTTTCATATTTTTCTGTGTATGTGGCATGGGAAAATACTTACCCACAGATTTAAAAGGTTCCTCTGGAGCTTTTGTTTATTTATACATATTTTTAGGATGTATTAGTTCACAAACTAGTAGTCTAAATCTGATACTACTTGAAATCAGCATTCAAACGAAAATATGATGAAAGATAGTATGAAGGTTGCTAATATAGTAATCAAATTAAAGAACAAAGTCCACAAAAGATGGGAATTCATAGTAATAAATTATATGTGAAATCAGCAATATTTTCAGGAAAAGAAACTCACAGTACCACTGAGACTTGAGAGAAGTTATTTCTGAAGAAGCCCAGAATGTACAAAATTATAAAATAAGACCACAATCTGATAACACTTCCAAAAGATAGCTCAAACAGTGCCTGAAAACAGGCTATCACAAATCTAGAATCTACTCAGAGAAAGTTGTCTGAGAAAACAGGATAAAGCACATTCAAAGGCCTATCTCTAAAACTACTTGTTGAAAAATGCTGCTTTAAGTCTAACACAAGTAAAGAATAAGTAGCCTGAGTATGATGGACAGCACAGGGAAACGTGCAGAAAGCAATATGTTTCAGAAGGATCATCTGCTCTTTAAAGAAGTTGTTACGACTTAGTATACTGCAACTATGAATTTTATTAGAACGAAACACTCCACTTTCCAAATAATTAATGAGTTCAACTTAATATCTTCCCACCATGTAGAAATAGCAGTTGTAAAGCTACAATTGCTCAGCAGAAACAGGGCAAAGTTAGTCCTGTTAGACTCAAGGAAAACTTGAACACAGTGTAAGAGAGGCATTTAGTATACTGTGACTGTTCCTGGAGATGGAATGTTCTTCACATGTGTGTAAGTATTCAAGAATTATTGCTTTAAAAGAAACTTTCTTTAGCTCTGATTTACAAATGAATTAAAGCTACATTAATAGGTTATATGAGTAGGTTATCTGTCAGAAGGCAGTGAGGCCCTGGCACAGGCTGCCAGAGAAGGTGCAGGGGCCCCATCCCTGGAGGTGTTCAAGGCCAGGTTGAATGGGGCACTGGGCAGCTTGATATGGTGGGTGGCAACCTGCCCATAGTAGGTGGTTGAAAGTACATGGTTTTTAAACCAAGCCATTCAGTGATTCTGTGAATTACATAATTCTTTGCAACAATTAATAATGGCACTGTAACTTTATAACAAGTAAAATATTCAGTGCTTAATACTGACTAGACTTGTAGCTTCTTTGGAGAGCTTTTTGTCATGCATTATCAGAACAGATACAATAGGAGAAGAAAAGGAAGACCAGAATTTCCTATCGTGTTAGGTAGTGCCTCTTTCCCATGCATATAATTCAATGAGAATTCTGAATCATATGAAATCTGCACAAGTAACCTTTCCAGAGTCTTCACTCCTACTATATCTGCACTATCAGAAAATCTACATAATAATTACAAACCTCATAATGTTACCTCAAAACCTGATGACTACGAAACACACTTGTAGCTCAGTTTTTTTAAACATGAAGAAAGTTGTGAGAAGTAATATGAGAGCAGATAGGGACACAGCATTGTTAAGTTTTAATCAATTTCAACATCAACTCCAAAGCAGCTGCTGTCTACAAAGGAATTAGCTGACTATCAGCTGGGGAAGTGTACCAAAACCTGCTGTAGGTTAAGTGGAAGGGAGTCAGAACTTACTGTGGCGCAACTCGTCTCCAGTAGCGATCAATTCCATTTTTAAAATACAACACAGCTAACCATCTGACATTCACATCCAGGGCATGATTTGTAAAGATGTTCTGTTTGGAAAAAAAAAACAACCAAACAAAAAAACCAAATGTTAAAAGTGATCCAACATATCACAGAAAGAAAAGAAGCTGTATAAAAACATGCACTGGCACATGTATAAACCCTTCTGTGTATAAGAGTGTATAGAAACAAACTGCATCAGTCAGCATTTGACAGACAAGCAAAATAATATGTTACAACTAATTTTAAGAGCTTACAAAAATGCTCAGCGCTAACCTTAAAATTTAATTTGAAAAATGTAAGTCTAATGAAGAATGTAAATATAATTCTAATCTCATCTGGTAGTACAGGGAATTAAAAGGTAATTACCAGCACCAGTGAATTATTACAACAAAATTATTTCAACAAAACAGACAGATTCTGACTGAAGTAAGAAACTATTCTGCATTGTGCAGAAGAGGAGATTTCCTCATTATTCTTGACCCACGCCAAGAACCTCCCTGACTACCAATATCAATGAGAAAACAGTGAACTGACAGAATAGCAACAATTTGCCTACGCTTTACATTTGAACATTAGTTTCAACTGCTGAAGACATACATACACATATTCATTCATATACACACATGTATGTACAAGTACACACAAATGCATGCAAATGCATACAGGAATTATTTTATACAGTGCTTCTAAAGATTAACTAAACAGGAAAAGCTGAAATAAAGTTAAGCTATGGTAACTTAAAACAGGTACCACAGTGGACAGCAGCTTTTATGCTGTGTCCACTGGCATCTTAGGAAAAAGATGACTGTATCAGACTGATATTTCTTGAGGGCATGAGACATTACTGCCTTCTTCAGTGAGTAAACAGGCATGAAGTCAGTGGTTTTATTCTATACTCCACTTAAATCAGTTCATTTCAGAAGCCCACGAAAACATTAAAACTATAGGGACTCAGATCAGCAGCATGTTGTAACTGCATACCATGTTTGAATAAACTGGTATTTGAAGAAATATAGCCTTCAAAGAGCTCAGGAAAATGTTTATCAAGCATTTTCACTATAAATTCAGAACTAAATTACACTTCTCTTAAATTCCATTTCTATAATAATTCCAACTTTCTAGATATAATGCTCAAAACAACAACAAAAAAGCCACAAACCTCCATCACTACAAAGCAAACACAAGCCAACAAAGATATCGATTCAAAACTAGCTACCATTAGATAAACATCAAAGGCTGTAGCCACAATGTTGCCACAGAAATTACAGGAACAAAGCTAAACAATTAAAACTCATACAACTGGCAAAAGACACAAAACAAACAAGCAATCTAACTGCCTTTCCATCTCTATTCGTCAAGAGGTATACAGCATCTTCAAAAGAAGTATAAAAATGCATAATAACATCACTGCTAAGTACTACAATAGAATCTACTACTGTAGATTCAAAGATACACTTTTCATCACATACAACAGTTTTCTCTATTCTCTTTATCCCAGAAGAGGTACTGAAATTAGTCATTACATTATTTCCTTTTCCCATAGGGATTGACTGTCTTAACAACTCTCCATTTACAACCACCTGCTTAACCCCGTGCTCCACCAAGAAGGTACCAACTAACTTCTCTTCCAGGCAGTCTGAGTGCCTTAATGAAGTTAAATAAAGAAGTAGAGATTCTCTGGTTCTTCGAGAATATGTACTTCATCACATTACAGATCTACATCTACACTGTTTCATCAACAATAGCAGTAAAATAAGGTTCTCATCTTTCCTATTCCTGGAACTTTACTACCAGTCAAGTCATCTAATCTCCCTAGAAATCCCTCTATTGCTGACAAGAAGGAAATCAACACTACCTGGGTAACAAACCGAATGCATGAAGGAGTTTTTATTCTATGAAAACTGTAACAATACACATCAACTCCACAACAAAGGTGCTACTGCCATGGTACATACCAACGTTATTACCTCATGGGGGTGGTAAAAGCAATTCCTTCGGCAAGGGTCCTCTTGGCCTACTATGATCTTCTATTATCTCATACCAGGCCAACAGTCCTTTTGGCTTTCTATTATCTTCTATTATCTTACAACAGGTTTAACACTAGAGGCTCAACCACTCATGCTGCTAGAAGTTCTATTTTCTCCC
>NW_024884811.1:7575298-7575969 GCF_019232065.1 Centrocercus urophasianus
ATAAGCACTGTCAAGGTACAGAGATTCAACTAATTTACTTTCAGAAAATTATCCACTGTAAAAGCAAGCATTAAGTCTATTTTGTAAGATATTATTCTGTTAACGTCTGTGTCTCAAAGCTTGCTGGGGGCACAGATGGACTTGTTCAAGTCCCGATCAAGGATTGTGAAATTCTTTGGCTGAAGGACACAGATGAACAAGTGCAGAAAAGTGCTGGGCAAAGGTTGTGAGATCCTTTGTCTGGGGGATGCTGATGGACAAGGCCAGGGGCAACTAGAGCGAGATGAGCTGCAGCTAAACAGCTGTGAAGTGCTCCTTTGTGTGGACCTATCTCCGGATGATGGCCATCTCAGGGGGTACTCAATGACTCTTGCTCAAGGCCCATCCTTGTCAAGTAGGCAGGAGAGCAAGGAGGATAAAAGAGGAACTGAAAACCATGAGGATAGGTTTTCTGGCAGCAGATTCCTCATGAAGAAGAACGGAGGTTTCTGACAGTATGATTCCTCACGAAGAAGATCAAGGATTCCTGACGATCAGATTCCTCATGAGGTGACTCCTTCATGCAGTCGAACTCTCCTGAGCCTGCTGCCTGAGCGCTGCTGCAGCTTCAAGAATTGGCTCCGAGACTTCCTTCGCTACCTGCCTGCTGCCCAAGGCCGGCCACGCTGCTG